>NW_015549571.1:1765197-1765871 GCF_001515605.1 Sinocyclocheilus anshuiensis
TACAGGAACTATTCGAGCCGTTCATGCCAGACTGGGGAGAGAGGTGTTGTAATAATGTAAAATATGTGAAAAATACAACCTAGTATGAGAGCATGTTCTAGTACACCCCCAAAACAAAATCAAGACTTTGTAAAAGAGCATAATAGGACCCCTTTAAAGAAGTATTTTTAACTGTAGTGTGTTATAGTGTTGTCAAAAGACCCGGTATTTCGGTACCAAGTCGGTACTAAAAAACTGAAAACGTTACGGTACCAGGTTTTCTTAAGTACCGGTGGTATCAACCCGGTTCTTGATGTGCTATCCCAAAGCTATCCTCTTCATAAAAGCACAGAAACGTGGCGACCTCAAGAGGAGGAAGCGCATCAAACTAACAAAACACCTTAATTAAATACCGACACAAATGAAAGAGTTCAAGCAGGTAAGTTTCAATTACATTTTTAATATTTAGAGCTTCTGTTATGAATAAGCATAAGCGCGGCTAACGCTAATATAATGAGCATTAGAATGAATTTTGTTCATTTTTTTCAAAATGATTTCTTTAACTATTTAATGCTCCTATAACTTTTATTACTGTAAAAAACAGGAGGACATAATGGTATTTACTATTTTTACATACCAGAGGCTTTTAAATGAACTGTGTAACCAAAATATGCGTGTTAGAGAATGTACAAATG
>NW_015549571.1:1766825-1793511 GCF_001515605.1 Sinocyclocheilus anshuiensis
CTATTGTTTATTGTTAGGTCATGTTATCTAACAAATAAAATCTTATTGTAAAGTGTTTTTAATACTACAGTTTCATCTATTTGATATACACGTAATATATGTAATCTTATCTAAATTTATTATAAAAGCTGAGGTTTGTTATTTACTGAAAGTTATATTTTAGCTGGTGTCAATGATCTAATGTTGCGTTTGGTCAGACTCAGCCCATTGCTTTACTGAAGTATATTATATTTTCCTTTTACAGCTGCAGACTGAGGAAGATCCTGAAACACACCAGCAAACCCTAAAACAGACAAAAGTTTACAGATGTTTTTCAGTGGCAGCAGAACTATGACTAAACTTTTGGGTGAAACTTCTTTACTTTTTTCATACTTTTATTACTTGTGCAAAAACTTGAAACAATTTTAAATAAGTATAAAGAATGGCATTGGTTTTGTACATTTAATTTTTCTTTAACGTTATTAATAAAAAATAATGTTGTTCAATTAGCATGTTTTTGTGTTTTGCTTTGGTACCGAAATTGGTACCGAGAACAGTGGATTTTCACTGGTATCGGTACCGAATACTGAAATTTTGGTACCGTGACAACACTAGTGTTTTATATGATATTACATTTAAAGTTTTTTTTTTTTTTTCAAATTGCACCATCATTACAAATGTGTAATTACAAATATATTAATAACATTAAATTATATTTTAGTTTACTATAAATGCATATAAATGCAGTACATTTGGCAGTATACTTTTAATATATTTCAGAGACAACAGAAGTAATTATGAAGTTACATATAAAGATATACTTAAGTCCTACTTAAAAGAGTCAAACAGCACTCTAATGTTCAGCTAATTGCAATTAATAAAATAAAATAATTTTATATAATTATAAATAACATGCCAGTGTCCAAAACATTACATTCAGTTGGTACTTACATATTATTTCTGTAAC
The DNA here is from genome assembly GCF_001515605.1 of Sinocyclocheilus anshuiensis. Classification (NCBI taxonomy): domain Eukaryota; kingdom Metazoa; phylum Chordata; class Actinopteri; order Cypriniformes; family Cyprinidae; genus Sinocyclocheilus; species Sinocyclocheilus anshuiensis. Next base: position 1,767,772 of record NW_015549571.1, read on the forward strand.
AAGTACTGTTTTTTTAAGTGAAATGTTAAAGTTAATCTTGACGATATTAAATAACATTAATAAAATTGACAAGTGACAAACATAAACTTTCTTTATTATAATGGCTCATTGTAATAAAACTATAGCACTTGAAACTGGCAAAACCAACACAAGAGTCTCTACTTTTCTGGGCTAGTATAGTGCAACCACATAGCAGAAAATGACCTTCATTTACCCTCTAACTGAACTACATCAGTGTTTTGTCATGTAATATAGGGAATTAGAGTACAACTCTTATTTAAGACAAAAACCCTTTAACAGACAGCCTCAATGAAGCCCGTGTTGTGACCTTGTGACCTATGCACTGTCTAATATCCAGTGCTGAGAGCGTTCAGGATCAGAGTGAGTCGTCACTGTCTCTCATCTCTCTTTCTCTCTGTCGTTAATACACTCTCTCTTCCTGCTTCCTCTTCTCTCGCTTCCTTAAACACACACACACACACACACACACACACACGTCTTCGTGATATAAAACCCCACTGTTGCATATGCAGCACCGTCTGAGCTTTTCAAAAGTTTTTGCACAAGATGTCCAAATGTTTTCCCTGGCTGGGTCTTCAGAGACTAAACTCTGATTAATGGTACTGAAGGAGCCTTTGAAGCCGGATTGGTGACATCAAAGTGCTAATCCACGGGTGGCAGAGGAGTTTTATAATGAGTGGGAAGCATTTTAGCACGTTTCAAAGGCTCCGGCGCATGAATAAACAATGGCAGCGCAGATGTGCCACACACCTTTAGAAAAATACCCACCGCAGACACGCCAAGCAGAGCGCAACTGTAGCTGCAGCACTTCAGTGTGTGTGTGTGTGTGTGTGTGTGTGTGTGTGGGGAAGTCTGAAGGAATCTAGGGAGATGAAACATCTGTTGTTCTTGTAGTCTGTGCCCCAGTAATACACCAGATGACAGATTAGAATGGGTCACAGACTCAAACAAACAAACAATAAGTCAAGAAAACAATTATCGTTCTTCTTCCCATCGCCACGCCGGTTTCGTAATGACCGTCTCGTGTGAACGAACATGCATGGTTCCCAGCGTTCAGAGCAGATCACGTTTAATTGCTCTATTTGTCAGGGATTAATTGAGTTGTTTCAGATCTAACTATAGCTCAGGAATCCCACGCTCCTACCAATGGGATTACACGTGTAGGCTGCTGCTGGTAAATGTTGTCTCTGCTGTAGTCTAAACCCTGATGCAGCACTGCTAGATGGGCCATGTGTAGCTCTTTTCCACTGACGGGTGCTGGTTCTGGAGCCGGTGCTCAATCTCATCCTGTGCATTTACAAAACGGCCAAACCAGTTTCCACTGCTCTTAAACCAGTATCCAAAAATCTGTCTACACTGCAATAAACTCATGCTATTTTTCTTTTTATTTAATGATGCACAGCTATTCCGGCTAGATTATTTTTCCTGTTCAGTTAAAATAAAATCATTTTTATGAACACCATAAACTGGCATTGATTGGTATAAATGTGAGCAAGCATATATTTGCTTAAATTAATTGTAAGTTACATCAAAAGCAGCTTGTGATGGCATAAAGACGCTGAATCGATTTATTTGGATGTTAAAAAAGTGTTAGTTTTACACTAAGTGCAAATAGCCTGCCTTGTTGGCAGAGGCTAATTTTCCACCAACGTGTGATTCGAGAGTCAACACTGAAAAAAGACACTTATTAAACGGTTACGGTTATTAAACAGATTAAATGGTGTAGATGGTAAGGCGTGTCCTTTTTGACGCGATCGACCCGAGTTCCAACAAAAATGTACATCATAATAATTGTTTTATTTAATTGTAAATAACATGCCAGTGTCCAAAAACATTACATTACAGTTTGCAATTAAGTACTATTTCTGTAATAAGTGCTGTTTTTTAAAGTGAAACGTTGAAAAGTGCATCTTGACAATATTAAATAACTAATAAAATTGACAAACGACAACACAACATGCTGACGCAGCACTTTACAACACTTTTATTAATGCACGTATGGCTGGAAGCGATGGTTTATACTGGTTTGGTGGTTTATCCAAAGTTTCAAATATTAGTATTTTTCTCATCAGCTTGGGTTATATGGGTTACTCTCTTACGTTTGCTTTGCGTGGTTTTTGACGTGTCAACTTTTGGTCACCCATTCATTTGCATATTATGGAAGCGATGTAACGGAAGTACCGACAGATTTTTTTCTTCCACACTGTGATGTACACCTAAGAAATACAGATTATTGATTAAGAAAGTATGTAGGGCAGGACTTGGTTCTGTCCATTGGCTGTTGATAGGATGGACGCCTCTAAATGAGAGCTTGCTGTAGATTAAAGAAAGAGGTGGAGTTTTTGCAGACTAAATGACTGGATAAGTCTTGCATACATCACCAGAGGAAAGTCTGCCACTTTACCATAAGATGAGTAATAACATGCATTTAGAAAGTAGTCGTTTTTCCTCCGTGATGAAGAGAAGTGTGTTAGTTTCATTGTCCAATTTGACAACATTTTTTGGCTTCTGAGACACGTGTGCTACTCTAAATAGTGTGAAATAATGTCAAAACAGTTGTTCACACATCTCTGACTAAATGGTAAAATAATAGTTATTTTACAGATGGAGGGTGGCTTAAAGAGATACTGTTACTGAAATCATTGCAGATATAGTCGAGTCTTGGGTACTGCTGGTCGAATTGCAGCGATATTGTGTTTGCACTCAGGTCACATGACAACCTGCTAAACACAAATTACTGTAGAAGAACTTCTGTTTCTCTCTGCCTGTCATTTTTTCCCCTTACAGCTCTCGTTCTCTTTCTGCTCCTGTCTGAGACTCTCCCATCCTCTCTCTCTCTCATCTCTGAGTGCAGATTATTAAAGGACATTTGTCAAAATGAATTAGTGCGAGTGGAACAAGCATGCAATGCACAAGTGCATTTTCATGCTTTTCACACAGACATCATGGTCTGATGAAGGGGATCTACCCTGAAGTCAGCTTATAACGCACCTACGCACACTGACACACACATACAGCATCTCTGTCTCACACACACACACACTTGCAAACACACACAGAGTGGAGCAGTGCCTCTGTATGCATGTATTTATTCACATAATGACTTCTTGATGTTTTGACTCCCACATACCAGTTACGTCCATATTGAATTGTGAATCTGCAAACCCCCCAGTATTGAGTGTTCGACAAATATGGGGTTTTCAATGGTTGATTTCTATACTACAACCCCCAACTCCAATTAATTCTATAAGCTTAACCCTGAAGCACAACATTATTTCTACCCTGTCACAGTAAGTTTTCTATTCATTTCATTTGAATAGATAATTGAGGAAAGTCTAGCAGAATCACTCAGTTTGTGTGCCTTGTAATAAATCACACATTCTGAATGAAAAATGAATAACCCAGGACATTTTTCTTTCTTGTTTAATGCAAACTCATCACATTACAAATGTTGGTTGCATTTTGTACGTATACCTCAGAAAGTACTGGGTAGCATAAGGAAACTACATGGGTTCAGGTTAGGTCTGGAAGTAGGTTTAGGGTTTGTCCCTAGTTATTGTATTTACTATAATGAGTACATAGCATGTATATGCGAAACAGGACTGTAAAATAAAGTGCTACCAAAATATTTTAGGCTTTTTTATGTTTCTTTATTACACGGCTCCCTGGAAATACTCTAATAATTTTAAAGTCATGAAAGTGGTGTTTTATTTCATTAATATGACATTATCTGTAAGTAGTTTTTTTTTTTAAATGCACTTTTAAGATTTGAAGTACACTACAAGTGCACGTTCAAAAAGTGCACATCTGTATTACAAGGGTGTGCAAAGAGTGTTGGAATGGCATATCATTCTGTGCTCATACGACACATTTTTTTATCACTTCTTTCTGGCATGTTCACACAATGAGAGCAAAAATGAGAGAAAAGTAGGTAAGGATAGAGCATATAGCGATGGACTTTAGATTCTGAGAACTACAATACAGTCTGTGGCTTAGAGATACACAGACTTGAGAGGATACAGAGACCTCAAGGGGCTGTGCTGAATCCTCCAGTCAAATAGTCACATGACAACGACATCATCATCACTATGACACATACACACCTTCACGGTATTAGCTTTGCCTTTGTTCACAAAGACACGTTCAGTCATTGATTCTGGTAATCGATTGGATTTTTTAGCATTCTGGCTACATTCATGCACAAGGCTCACACACAAAATTTCTGAAATGAAAGTCTGACGAGAATGCAGCTATGGTCACAAATGGAGTATGAATGCAGCATTTCCAGAGAATGACCTACTGTATGCATTATTTTGTTTACCACTGTTGCGTTCACTCAATTAATGGACTTTTATACCATAAATGACTCAAATACATTTAGAAAAATAATGTTTTATGTATATTTATAAACTACTTCTAATATTAGCTTTGGGGGAGCCAAGTTTTGTGATTTTTTTACAATTACTTCATTTCAAATGTGAAAAAACAACAAAAGCATTTCTGAACAGCAGTACATTTCTACCGAAAGAATGCAGAATCCAAGAGAGAGGTCAGGACACAATGAAAGGAGATTGTTTGTGTGTGTGTGTGTGTGTGTGTGTGTGTGTGCGCACTCTTCCCATCAGGTCAATCTGTCTGTTAAGTCACAGGCCTGTGAAATAGGATGACACCCAGCATCTCTCCTCACATGTGCTTCTGACACAAGCTGCCGAATGGGAGACGGGGAAAAAAAGAGAGAAAGAAAGCCCTGTGCATTCACTTTGAAAATTAAGCCCAGCAAGATTCTCCCAGAGAACAGCGGCCCAAGCTGCCACTTGTGTTGCCTTTCTATTGACCAGAACAGTCAATGTGCCCTGGATTATAAAGCAATCCCTGCTTCAGTATGACACCTTTCATCCCAGCGTATGCGTGTGAAGCCCAGGAACGAGCTGTCGGCACAGGGGACAATCAAAGTTGTCAGACAGCAGTCTACACGAGCTGACTTCTGCTGAGGAAAGCGCCTTCGTATCTCCTGGCTTTTCCTTATACTTCATCTCTCATTCAGACGCTCGCTGCTCTTTTAAATAAATATGAAATATTCTCGAAGCTCAGCTCGGAAAGCAGGCAAATGTGATTGTTCCAGTCCGAGATACCCTGCCCCCATCTCCCCTCTCCGTTCAGCGCTTGACCAGAGGCGGTTTGAGCCGTCCGTTTGAGTCACGTTAGTTCTGTCCACTGTAAAGGGCTATGGCTTCTTGTATGTGGGTCGCTTTAATCAGGAGATGGTCTGCTGGGCCGGTTTAGTGTGACTAAGAGCTAATATCACAGTCGGAAAAGCAGCAAAGGATTTTGTCGACCTAACACAGCACTGCCCCGAGGTCAAGCTGAAGTTAAAAAGTGGTTCTCCTATTTGAAAGATTGTAATACTTGTGAGAGTACAACACTGAATAGGATGACAGACCTACAGTAGGATCTTCTACACTGAATACAGTCAATACAAATAAAAAACAAATTTACATTTCTCAGCTGAACATTGCCCAGAGCAACACATTTCCTCCTTGCCTTGTCGTTGCCCCATGCATCCCAGTGCCATCACTTCCCCAGGTAAATGGTGCACTCATACATGGCCATCCACGTGATGTAAAAGAAAACGGGACTCATCAGACCAGGCCACATTCTTCCACTGCTCTGAGGTCCAGTTCCAATGCTATGTAGGTGCCTATTGTAGGTGCTTTCGATGGTGAAAGGCACTCTCATTGGGCCCATATACAGAGGAGTGTGATGCATTGTATGTTGTGACACATTCCTCCCATAACCATCATTACCTGTGCCACAGTAGACCTTCTGTTGGTTCGGACCAGGCGGTATAGCCTTTGTTGCCTTCATGCATTGATGGTGCCCAACACCCTGTCGTTGGTTTGTCGTTAGTTCCTCCTCAGACTGCCTTACCATTCCAGACACATTCTGACACCTTCCCATAGCAATTCGGGCCTTGTCAAAGTCACTCAGATCTTTATTTCTACCAGTTTCTCTGACATCCAACACACTGATTGTTTGCTTACCATCTAATCTACCCAGACCTTAAAGGGGTCATGAACTGAGAAATCCAATTTTCCTTGATCTTTTGATCTTTTCTTGATCTCTTGATCTTTTTTTTAACTCAAAACTTTCTCTTTAGTTTAAAAATGGCCTTTATTGAAACCAAGTTCAGAAAATGACTTGTTTTGGAATGTGCCACTTTATGACGTAATAGTGCAGTTAAAGCCCATCTCTGCAGGACAAGATCAACGTCTGCTTCTACAGCTCTGCCTCTTTAGCCGTGTCCACTGATATGTACTTGTAGTAGGAGAGGAATTACTAGAGAGACGCAAACACAGGATTACAGGATTATTGCTTAAAATGAACTCAGACTATCTCGTTTTTTTTTCCCATTGGTACTCGGAAGTGGGAGTTTTGTTATTATAATGGCTTCTGTTGTCTATGGTCACGTTGCACCGCTTGCGTCATCACCTGATCACGTCAGTGAAACACTATTTGTTTGTTTGCTTTACTTTATTACAGATTCATTTTTAAACAAGACAGTATGATGCAGGCTTTTTAGAGAGACTGAAAGTAAAAGATGATGCAGTGCTGAGTCTGACCCAACAGTAATGTCGCAACACATATTGCCGAGTTCACACTGCACGATTTTCAAAGTCGTCGGATCACCGTTGTTTTCACACTGCACGACTATCTGGGGCAGCATTCAGTTGCTGCTGTGTTCACATTGCACACTGCATGACTTTACAATAGAAAGAATTGAAAAATATTTTTCAGTCAGAACTCATTTCACACAGCAGGATTTTGAATCGCCGACAGCTCCAGATATATAGCATGCCAAATATTTCACGGGCATCGGTCTCAAATCGCGTGTTTGATAATTCACACTGCATGATTGTCACTCGCGTGAACAAGCACCGATTTTTCGATTTCGCAAAACCTGTCAGCGAGTGGAAATCGGGGCTAAAATCGTGCAGTGTGAACTCGCCATAAACGTGTTTTTACCATTATTGCATTTTCTGTTCCAGTCCGTTTGATATATACTAAGTAGGCTATTATAAGTTTTTAACCCAAATGGCCCATGTTGTTTTCAGAGTATATCACAGCAGCACCCATCCATTTTTTAAATAAACAAAACTGTTAGCCAATCATAGCAGTGGGCGTTCACTTGCGAGTCTTGAATGTGCCCGTCCTATAAAAACAGACCGTTCTGTAGAGAGGCTCAAAAACAAGATAGCAAAACTGTTAGCCAATCATAGCAGTGGGCGTTCACTTGCGAGTCTTGAATGTGCCCGGCCTATAAAAACAGACCGTTCTGTAGAGAGGCTCAAAAACAAGATAGAAAATAGCCTATTACTTCTAAATTGTTGTTGTTTTTTTAATGTAAAATCACACTAACATTATAAGTGAACCTCAGAGAAGATTATAAAATAATAAATAAATGCAGTTTCTGACCCCTTTAAAATGTGGCCTTGTTAGGAGAAGATCAACAATATTTGCTTCACCTGTGACTGGTCATAATTTTTTGGATCATCAATGTATGGGCCAATATGCGTCACCTGACTGAACATGCATCATTGTTTTTTGATAGCCTACCTTCGTTATCACAATCAACACTACAATGTGAAAATAGTGTTTTCAAACGTATACACTTCAAAAAGCTGTTTTCACAGGACAAAAATGCCATCTCAGTGTGGACGAAAGGCCAAAATGTAGAGATGTTTTTCAAATATCTGGATTAATGTGGAAATAGTCTGAACTAAAACACAGTGCTATAAATAAATGAGGAACTAAATAAGACACAGGTGATCAAACTGAGTAACATAAACAGGAAACTAAACAAGAAAAAACAGGAAAACATGAGTACACGAGTACAAGGTTATCAAAATAAGAGTCTTTGGAAAGCAAAATAACAGAAAATATGTGAAATGGAAGAAATAAAGTCATACAGGTTTAGAACGATATGAGAGTAAGAAATTATGACTGTGTATTATTTTTATTTTTGGGTAAACTATTTATTTAATGGTACTAAGGCTGAATAAGAACAACCTGAGAATAAGCTTTTTTGTTTGTCATGATTTAAACAAAATGTTCTGCATGTTTCACTGGAACTAATTTAGTATACAGAAATGTAAAGGAGTTTTCTTATACAACTGCGCAAACTGAATCACATTTAGACCTCACTAAGTTCAGACATGTAAATGTCAATAGCCAGTCTGACTCAGTCCATATGTACAAACTGCTCAACAATCCATTCTGCACTCTGCAATTTCCTATACAGCAAAAACACCATCAGTTCCTCCCCAGAGACCCCGAGAGCGACCATCTCTTTCTGACAGTAACCAGAATAGCATACGGTTCTGTTCTAGTGCACAGATGTTCTATGCAAATCTGCTGGAAGGCCGCACAGAGGAGCATATACATGCAGTGTGGCCACAGGCCTGCAGTAAAAGCCCCATGGAGTTTTCTAGAACAGGGCCAAACCAAACACCTCCAACCCCCAAATCCACACAAGAGCTCTGGCTTTAGGGGAATTTGTTCATGCAAATATAATCCATTTCCTCTGACAAAACAGCACCACATGGACTGCAGGCCGACCCCAGACCCAAACCAGAGCTCTGAATGCTGAGCACGGCCTTCTAATGGGCGCCGGTGTTTATTCTGCCATTTCAAAGGTTTGAAGAGACAGCTAACCTCTGTGCAACTTCTTGCTAAATCTAAATCCTAATATAACATTACTGTGACATTTCTTATAATAACACTGGGCAGTTCATGCCCCTCAGTCTCTGAGTTACAGATTGTCCTGAAACTTTATTTGTGCTAAAAATCTGAATAAACTGAGTAACTTATCGGCTTTTCACACTAAGCTTCACCTTGGGCTAAGTTTTTTCTTAACTACGTTTTACACATGAAAGGGTGTTAGGATGTCTTTTAAAAGTGTCTTTTAATGTCTTTAACACTACACTCTAAAAATTCTGGGTTAAATACAACCCAGTGCTGGGTATAATAGGGACAAACCCAGCAATTGGGCTGTTTTGACCTAGCAGTTGGGTTAAATGTTTAACCCAAACTTCTGGGTAGTAACCCAACCGCTGGATCAAAACAACCCAATTGCTGGGTTTGTCCCTATTTTAATCAGCACTGGGTTGTATTTAACCCAGCATTTTTTAGAGCGTACAATTGAATGTTTCTACAATTGAATTGAAGGTGCTAACCCTGAATTGCTATGCCAAATGTATAAAGTGTAAAAAAAACAAAAAAAACAATGTAGTGCTAGAACGGCACATTGTTTAGCACCAGACAACCAATCATAAACTAAACAATGCTTTTCTCTCATTTTTTGTACAGAAACCAAACTGCTGTTAGTTTCAGCACCTGATGGAAGTGCATAAAAATATATCACTTTAGACAACCAGACAACAACTTTAGACAAACAGTTTATGAGGGGCTATTTGCACAGACGAACAAGTAGTTATTAAAACAGACTGCATACTGCACTTGTCTAATCAATGAAAGCAGATTGGAGGACGTTACCAGTGCTATGTCTTACTCAGTCTAAAATTATTCCATTGTGTGAAAAATAAGCACACTTTAGCGCACCTAAAAGTAGTACTTTTTTATGGAAATAATAAACTTAAATAGGAAGTTCAAACTGAAAGGTTTTTTTCCTGGCATTTAAGTGCATGTTATTTTCAATTAAATGAAAATGTATTATAATTTAAATTTATAGTCAATGCAATTAGTATTTTTTTTTGTCCCACTTAAGCAGGACTTGAGTACATGTATAATTTTATAATTACTTCTTGTCTTTGAAATATGGTTAAAATGCACTGTCTAACTGCCAAGCATTTATTGAACTAAACTGCTGTTTGCTATGACTACATGCAAATTGAAACAGGTATGTCATGTTTTTAAATATATATGGAATTTAGTAGATTTAAAATATATTCACTTTAAATGTAATATCAAATAACCTACTACAGTTAAAATTATGATAATGTACGTTACATGTGCTTTAGTATGTTAAGCAACACATTAAATATGTAAGTTTACTTCTTTAAAACACAACAATAGATTACTAAAACAATTATTTAAAATGTACTAAAAAGTAAAACTTTTAATTTGACATTATTGCAGTGCACAATTTAAAAGTGTACTGAAGTTTAAGAAACATTGTCATGAAAGTGTACACTTAAGTGGCCATTTACTTCATTAATATTATATTATCTGCAAATATTTTTGATTTTTTTGAATACTCTTTTAATATTTAAAGTACACAACAACTGCACATTCAGTACAATTAAGCATCCTTTTTTTTCTCTCTAGGGTTTTGCTAATCCTTCATGATGATTATGCATGCATCTTTATGAGCTCGTATTAATTGTGAAAAAATGGAATATCAAAATTTTCACTGCAGGAGTATTTAAAATGAATTAGTGATGTCAAAATGTGATTTAGAAGAGTGAAAAAATAAAATGGTGACCAATTACAGATGTACATTTTTACTTATACATTCATATAAACCTAAATTGGTGTTAATAAAAAAAAAAAACACAGTGCATCAACTAACCATGAATATGTAAAGTTAACCTACAGTTTACAATTGCACAATGTAAAATATGAAAACCTGCAACCTTGGAGTACAACAAAACAGCCTAGCAATATAAACTGACCGTTATTGAAACACTATGCCAAGTGTTCTAATAATGCAACATCTTATTTCTAAATAAACCTCCAGAGCACTTAAACAAACACCATTTATTCAGCACAGGACTTATGATCAAGCTATCATTTTACAGCATGTACATATGCTACAAACACCACTGACTTCAGAACAGCATCATACAAAGAAGCTCTGTGATTGAGATGTGGTTGAATCATCAAGCCTGACCCCTACTGGTCTGAACTCACCCTGCACTGTGAAGAGGAAAACCAGCTGCACAAAGTCACCCAGGACAAACAGATTAACTCAGGTTCTGCCAGAATTTGTAAAGATAACAGCAAAAAACAGAGAACAATGAAAATATATGCAAATTAAAGCCACCAGGTATTTTGCCCTGCAGATTAAAATGATCAGGTGATTTAAGTAATGAGGATTATGGCTACACACTTAAAAATAAAGGCTCAGTGATTATTTGTAGCATATTAGATACATCAAAGACCCTTCTCTTATCAAGAACCATTTGTTTTTGCATAGAGTTCTTTAGTTTGCTAAACGTTCTTGAGGATTCATTATAGGTTCTTCAAATCAGTTTACTGTGTATCACGTGAATTAATTTTTATATTTAATTATACACCAGATTTATATTAAAAGGGAGTGTACATTATATTCAAGATTGTCTTATGCTCACCAAGACTAATTTAGTGATTTCCTGTGATGGCAAATCTGAATGTAAAGTTGAATAAAATACATGAATTTAATTTTGAATTTATAAATTGTGTCATTATTTTGTGTCATTGCTAATATATATATATATATATATATATATATATATATTCAACTTGATACTGTTCAGTCTCTTCTTCACTGATGACAAACGCTCCTTGAGCGCGTGTGACCGCGCGATTCAAGCAATGCTGAGAAGAACGATGGTGATGTCATGATGAAGTGTCGAGGATCAAAGCGGCCGCTCTAACAATATTTCCTTCTAAAGACTCGTTTTCTTCATTGCCCGTTAACGTCCTATTTTGTTATTAATGTTTGAAATGTTAAGATGATCTGCATGTACAGTTAGGTCCATATATATTTGGACACTGTCACAGTTTTCATCATTTTGGCTCTGTATGCCACCAGAATAGAATTAAAATGAAACAATCAAGATTAAATTGAAAGTGCAGACTTGAAGCTTTAATTCAAGGGGTTGAGCAAAAATATAACATAAATAGCTTAGGAATTACAACTATTTTTATACACAATCCCCCCATTTTCAGGGGCACAAATGTAATTGGACTAATAAATATAATCATAAATAAAATGTTCATTTTTAATATTTTGTTGAGAATCTGCAGGCAATGACTGCCTTAAGTCTGGACCTCATGGACTTCACCAGAGACTGGGTTTCTTCTTTGTGATGCTTTGCCAGGCCTTTACTGCGGCCGTTGCAGAATATTCCACTTTTTTACCTTCAAAACTCCTGGGTTGCTTTTGCTGTATGTTTGGAGTCATCGTTCATTTGTACTATGAAGCGCCGCTCAATCAGCTTTGCTGCATTTAACTGAATCTGGGCAGAGAGTATATCTCTATACACTGTGTGCTTTGGATCATGAGCTGTTCCAAGCCTTCTCCACACTTTTTTCTTCTCGTCGTTCTGGTACAGGTTGATCTTAATTTCAGCTGTCCAAAGAGTGCTTTTCCAGAAGTGCTCTGGCTTTTTTAGATGTTTTTTGGCAAAGTCTAATCTGGCCTTGTTTGCAGCTTGTGGTGAAGCCTCTGTATTTGCTCTGGTGAAGTCTTCTCTTGATCGTAGACTTTGACAGAGACACATCTGTCTCCTGGAGAGTGTTCTTCTCTTGGCTGATGTTGTGAAAGGGTTTTTCTTTACCACGGAGAGGATTCTCCGATCGTCCACCACTGTTTCCTCCGCCTCTGAAAATAATTTAGACTAATATCAGTTTGTAAAGACAAGCAAAAACCTGTTTACAGTAATGAAAAAATATAATAGAAGTCTGTGGGGAAAGTGTAGAGGACATTGTTGTAGTATTAAGGGTCATGTTATAGCTTTATAGAATATTTTGAATATATGTTCTATTTTGAATATGTGGTCTGTTTTAATTTTCATTTTAAATTTAGATGAGTTTGTTGTTTTTGCCATTGTTATTTATTTTTTTATATATATATCTATATATGAAGAGATCTGATGCAAAAGCCTAAGTGCCTTTTGAAATGTTCTTCTAAAATGAGCATTTTTCTCAGGCTCCTATGTGTAGGTTCAGTAATTTCACTTTAATGGCAATGAATAAGTTATTTTTATTGCCATTAAAGTGAAATAACAGAACATAAACAGGAGCCTAAGAAAAATGCTCATTAATTGAAATTAGTAATTGAGCATTTAAAATGTCTTGTATTTCTCTGCCAGGTCTTATAAAATGTCAGTGGTTTTCTAGAAAAAAAAAGAAAAAAAAACAAGACACTCTTCCAGCAGTGGTATTAAATAACAATAATTCTAATACTAATACTAATACTAATACTGATACTGATACTGATACTAATAAAGCTGTGTGGTACTGTATGCTTTGAAAAAAATTGTTCCCTGTTAACGGATGTACATATTTAAGTAAGCAATGGTTTTTGAACATTTTTAATTGCTTATTATGAATAATTTTAAACTTTTGTTTAGAATATATCTACTTCAAATTCCACTGAACTAATAAACCATCATACCCTTTTTCATACCATTTTCAAAATCCTATGTTTTGGAACTAAAGGAAAGCAACATATCTCTCTCTCTCTCTACACACACACACACACACCTCAAAATTGACCAATAAAATTATCCTATTCCATTTAGCAAAGTATCCAGCACTTTTATAAGCTCAGCACATTCATTTGGAAACACGGTTCTTCAAATCTTTTTCATTGGGTTCTGATTAAACACACTCATTAACAGGTAGCCGAAGGCAGCGGCCAGCCACATAATGGTTTAACTAAAGAGACGCATGAAAATACACATCTTATAATTACCCAGCGTGCTCCTATTCACACCTCACTAAGTCGAGTGACCGTCTAGCAACTCTTGGCTTTACTAAGCACCTGGCTGGCAGAACGATAGCAGAGGACAAGCAGTTTACTGGGCTAAATAGCTGCTTTTCTTCCTCAGAGTATTTGAGAATCTTATCGCTGGAATATCCCAAACTCCAATAGATAGCAAAGACGCAGTGGGAGCCTAGCGGACAGCTTAGAGGAAACGAAAACACATCCATCCACAGCTCTATCCTTCCTTTCTATTCCACTATTCTTCTGCCTGGAGATCAGCCACTCCAGAGATAATGGGGGGAGAGATTTGTATTTATAAAGAAGGAGAGAGAAACAGAGAAAGAGAGAGAGAGAGACAAAGACTGTGGCCACAGTCTCTGAATTCAGCTCGTTTATTTGAGTCTGAGCGTCCACACAGCACATTCACGCAATCATACTGTCAGACCACACATTTTCAATGGGCTGCTGAATTTCCATAAACTCAAAACTCACACAAACACAATATTGGAAATGCTTTCACAAATAGGGTAAATCAGTGTTCCATTATATTTTAAAGCAATGCATTTAGAGAGAGAATTTATATATATCCCACAATGCTGTTTACAGCATTTCTGTTATGAGAGTGTAAGTACCATTGTACTGTAAGTACCATTCAAAAAATGTTGTCGTCACTAATATTTTGTTATGCTTTTTTTTCTTTTTTGTTTCTTTTTTTTAAAGTATCTTATCAAAGCAGCATTTAATTTCATCAAGGCTGCATTTATAAAATACAGTAAGACATTTATATTATGAAATATTACCACAATTAAAAATATATACTGTATATTTTCTACTTGAATATATTTTGCAATGTAATTTATTCCTGTGATGTAAAGCTGCATTTTCAGCATCATTACTCCAGTCTTCAGTGTCACATGATCCAGAAATAATTCTAATATGCTGATTTGATGCTTTGTGCTGCGTAGTATTTTTGTGTAAACTGTGATTTTTGTTATTATTATGTGTGCTATTGTTAGTATGTGTGTTATTGTTATTATTATTTTATAGGGTTTTTATTGGCTTTTTTTTTTTTTAGGATTATTGAACAATAGTTTAAAAGAACAGAATTGATTTGAAATATAATTATTTTACAATATTTTATAAATATTTATTTGCAATTTAATGCATTCTTGTTGAATAAAAGCATTAATAAAAATAAAAAAATACTAAATCTTATTGACCGCAAAGCTAGCTTTATTTAGACTAAATCTAAAATCCTGTTACTTGAAACCCAATTATCCATTCTTAATGTTTTCATATATTTTAATACTACTTAATTTCATACTAATACGTCATACATATTTGAGACCATTTTTATTTGTATTTTGTATTCTATATGTATGGAAATATTCTCTCAGTAATGTGATCTCTCAGCAGTTCTGTGGATCCGAGATTGACCTTTAACATTGGAGCAAAATGACACACTGACAAAGAGAATCGATCTTACTACAACAGGTGTCTGGGCTGAAGTGTGAACATCACTTTCAAATGATTGCTTTATAATTTAACAACAAACATTTACACCAACACCTCTTAACATTTTACAATCCACTGTCATGAATTTTAACATAGCTCTCACCCATTGGCCCTGACTTGACCCAGTGACCTCTGGATGATGAAAATGGGGTGTGAAGCATCTCAAATGATTGGGACAGTTTTAACACCCTTACTGCATTTCCATTAATCTGACACTCTGTTCCAGCCTCCTAGATGCTCTGTGGCACTGCAGTATTTGTCAAGAGAACTCTGGGATACAATTGGCCTGACAGTCAGTTCTGACTGGCTAGAGAGGTGACAGAAGCGACAGCTCACGTGATAATGCTGAATGATTCTGGTACCTGTTTTGGTCAGAGGGCTGGAAAACAGCTGCTGCAGGAGTTTGTTCTCTGACGTCCTCAAAACCACCACAATATCTGCAGGAAGAGTGTCCCGGTTCTTCTCCAGAAAACCACTGACATTATACAGCACCTGACAGAGAGACACAAGACATTTCATTATTACACACTTTTACTTGTGAAACTGCAGGAAATCTTTATATTCTGATACAACAGGGATTGGTGTATTAATGCATTACTGCAATAGTAACTGTTTAACTACGATGTTGATTATATATACACTACAGTTAAAAGTATGGGGTCAGTAACATTTTTAACATTTTATTTTTTAAGAAAATATATTCAGCAATGATGCATTAAATTGATCAAAAGTAGCAGTAAAGATAATCAATCTGGTTACAAAAGATTTATATTTCAAACTCATTTTGTCCTAAAAACCTAATTTAACCTAAGAACCTTCAAAAGAACTGTAATGTGGGTTTTGGGTTTTGTTTGGGCGTCTGGAGCCGCCCTTAGAGGGGGGAATATGTAATGTGGGTTTTGGGTTTTGTTTCATGTTCATGTTTCCATGTCTTTTATTTTGTAGTTTGATTCATGCTGTTAGTGTCATGCTTCCCTTGCCCTCTTGTCTTCATGCCATTGGTTCCTCTGTTCTTTGTGTCATGTTCTGATTGGTTGTCCTAGTCATGTGTCTTGTTTCCCATTGGTTTGTTCATGTCATGTCCTTGTCTGCTATAACTAGACATCATGTTCCCATTGTGCGCGTGTCGTGTATTGATGTTGTAACCCGCTGTCGGTGAGTCTAGTCTGTTCATGCCTCGTCAAGTCTGTTTATGTCAAGTCGAGTCTGTTCATGCCTAGTCAAGTCAAGTCAAGTCTGTTCATGTCAAGTCAAGTCTGTTTTAGTCAAGTCTGTTTATGCCTCGTCAAGTCTGTTTTAGTCAAGTCTGTTCATGCCTCGTCAAGTCTGTTCTAGTCAAGTCTGTTCTAGTCAAGTCAAGTCTCGGATTATTGTTTGGATGTTTGGATCACCTTTGTAAATAAACTGCACTTGGGTTCACACTTCAACTCGCCTTCAGTGGATTGATCGTTACAAGAACCTATCACAGTTTCTAACAAATAAATCAATAAAAATAGTTATAAATTTTTTTTTATATTTCATAATATTATTAATATATTATTTTGATCAAATAAATGCAGTCTTGGTGAACATAAAAGACGTTTGCCACAAAAAAAACAAAAAAAAACAAAACACATGTCTCTAGGTTACGTATGTAACCCTAGTTCCCAGAGGGAACGAGACGCTGTGTTGAAACCCTTTGGGAACGCCTTCAGCGTGACCACGCTCTGAATCACTTGTGTAATCAGTCCAATGGATGGGCGAGACGTCACGGGCGGGGTGACGTAGAGACCAGGGAGCTTAAAAGCATGTGCGGTGGATACAGCGGCAGCTTCTGGTGGAATGAAGGAATCACTCGCAGGGATGCTGGAAGTATGGCAATGAGACACAGCATCTCGTTCCCTTGGTGAACTAGGGTTACATACGTAACCTAGAGACGTTCCCCTTCAGAAACTCGAGCTGCGTCGAAACGCTTTGGGAACGAGTATGCCCACGCTGCCAGATTTGCAAGTCCCTGCCTAGTGTGGAAGAGCACAGCTAAGGCGAGAGAAAAAGGAGCCAGGAGTGGCGCAAAATGCAGGTATAGAATCTGACAAGGAAACGGAGTGGATATCTCCAGCATCCTAAAGGCCAACTTCTGGAGGAGTGAGCCTTGACCCCCAAGGGAGAGGGAAGATCAGAGGACTCAAGGCTATGGATAGCATCCCGATCCACCACTTAGCATAAGCTTCTCCTGGCTGGAGGCCTCAGCCTCAGCGCACCATGGAGGAAACATGTAACTAGTGGGTCTCTCCCAAAAGACCGACCACAGAAAGGGCGTGGTAAGCAGCTAGGGCCGCCACAGAAACCTTCAAGGTGGAGTGGGATAACCCTGCGGAGAACCGTACCTGTAAGACCTCCAGCACTAAACCAACTGGGCAGTTAACTGGGTTGGCTGGCGGTTGCCGTGCCAAGTGAAGGTTCACTTCAAGGAGTACAGTTTCCTAGTGGAGGGAGCTCTGGACTGGAGTATGGTCTCAGCAACCTCAGTTGAGAGACCAGAACTTATGAGCTGTGCCCCCTCAGGGGCCACATCCACAGTTCCAAAAAGTCAGAGAGAGAGGAGATCCCTCCTGATGGAAATCTCCCACGGAGAGCCATCGAGAAGGGAAATCAGGTCCGAGAAGTGTACTAGGCCCGGCCAGACTGGGACTACCCATCCGGCGCACTCTCTCCAGAACTCCCGGGAGCCGAGTGAATGGGGCAGGCATACAGACGAAACCTCGGCCAAGTCTGTTTCCAGATAAGCTCCACCACCTCGGGGTTCTGGCAAGCGGAGGCCTCAATAACTCTCTGTAGCGAAAGGAGACCTGACGACACTCACAGAAATGGTCGAGCTCTTGGAGCAGAGGCATCAGCATGACAACTCTCTAAACTGAGAGGAGGCCTAACTACACTCTACACTCCGGACATCTTGTAAGCAGGCTCACCTAGAGCCTACCACTCACAGATGCTGTCCTAGTGGAGCTCTAGCGAGCGGAGGCCTCAATAACTCTCTGTAGTGAGAGGAGACCTGACGACACTCACAGAAACGGTCAAGCACTTGGAGCGGAGGCCTCAGCATGACAACTCCCCAACGAGAGGAGGCCTGACTACAATCCACACTCCGGACATCCTGTAAGCAGGCTCACATAGAGCCCACCACTCACAGATACTGTTGTAGCGGAGCTCTGCCGAGCGGAGGCCTCAAAAACTCGTAGCGAGAGGAGAACTAACAACGCTTGCAGTGACCGAAATGAGCGCCCACAAAAGGATCTGGTGCGCCAGCCTGTAAATGGGGCGTTAACACAGACCTCCCTGGTGGTTGATGTAAGAAACCACCACTGTTTTGTCGGTGCACCCAACACACGGTGGCCTCTTAGGTCTGGGAGGAAGTGTTTCAATGCTAGAAGCAAGACCAGCATCTCCAGGCAGTAGATGTGCCACGTGAGATGGCAGCTGCTCCACAGACCGCGGGCTGGGCGGCCACTCATAACTGCACCCAACCGGTGAGGGAGGCATCCGTCATTAGCATACGCAATGACAAGGAGTCCCCTACACCGGGATCTTGAGACAAGAACCAAGGCTTTCTCCACATGTCTAAGGCACGAAAGCATCGCCACATGACCATGATCATGCAAAGTGGGTTGCCCCTCGGGGAAAACCCCTTGGTCTTGAGCCACCACTGTAGGGGTCTCATGAACACCAGGCCAAAAGGTATCCCATTGGACGCAGCTGCCATCAGACCCAGCAGTTTCTGAAACTGCTTGACAGTGAGTGACTGGTCTTCTTTCACTCTCGCGACTGCTATGAGGATCTACTCAATCTGACCAGGAGACAAACATGCCTGCATCGTGATCGAATCCCACACCACGCCCAGATAAGTGGTTCTCTGCAATGGAGAAAGCACACTTTTCTTGACGTTCAGTCTTAACCCCAGCTCTTCCATATGGGTGAAAACGACATCTCGATGCCGAACCACCGTCTGCTCCGATTGAGCCAATATCAACCAATCGTCTATATAATTCAGTATGTGGATGACCTGGAGTCACAGTAGAGCCAGAGCAGCATCCACATACTTGGGGAAAGTGCGGGGTGAGAGTGCAGTAAATGGCCGCAAAAGGAAGAACCCGGTATTGGTAAGCTTCGCCCCCAAAGCAAACCTCAGGAACTTCCCGTGTTGAGGAAGGATGGTAAGCATGCGTCTTTCAGATCCATCGTGCAAACCAGTCCTCAGACCTGATCTGAGACACGACCTGATCTAAAATAGGACGCAATCACCCCTGCAGAGAATCGAGCCTGTAGGAACTCCAGCACTGAACCGACCGGGCAGTGAACTGGGTCGACCTGGCGATCTCCGCACCAAGAAGTGAAAAGTTTCCACTTCAGGGTGTACACCCATCCTTCTTTGGAACAATGAAGTACCGGCTGTATGGTCTCTCTGCGCGAGGAGGGACCACCTCGATGGCCTCCTTCCTCAGGAGAGTGTTTACTTCCTGTTCCATTACCAGAGCCTGCAGTCTGCAGGACCCATTGTGAGACATTTGGCAGAAGTCTCCATGTTGCCAGAAAGTCTACTAAGGAAATCAGTCTCTGGAGACTGACCTCTGGTGTACTTAGAGCGGCTAGGTCAGTGCCCTGAAGCGGAGAACCAGCAGGGGACGGCCGATCTAGCTGCTCTAGAGACCTCCTTGGAGGTAGCAAGCCTCCCAGAACCGCTACGTTTCCGGGCGGAAGCTGAGAGAAGCGCTCGCTGGAGACCGCTGTGCCCTGAAGCATCGTTGGTGGCAGGGTTGACAGACCGATCTCCTGAGGGCACTGAGGAGAGACGGGCACCGTATGATGAGGTGTACACCGCTCTCACACCTGCTCCATGGAGGAAGAGAGGTGTGCTCTGACTTGAATTTATTTTTTTTCCAAGAGCTCACTGCATTTAGAGAGTGAGGGAGGAGAAAGGGTGAAGCCGGTCTCTGGTCCCTACCGAATAATATAAACATATACAGTATATATACATACATATATATTATATTATATATCTAACTTCTCAAAGCCAGATGAATATACATAATTTAATTCCCCAGAATTAAATGCAGCCAAACAACCAGACAAGTAAACACGGTCTGATTATGATAACGATTCAATATAGAGAATTGTGAATAACCGAGTCACTCGATTCTACATTGCATAAGACTTTCTTCCCTCAAGAAGAAACGTCAGGGGGAGCAGAGCTAAACATCCAATGTAATGTTCCTTTTTTTTTTTAGGGACATTTACAAAATGAACACAGCCAGTCCCCTCCAGAGCTGACTGTGCGTGTTATGCTCCAAAACAGACTACACATAAATCGCGTGCATCCCCACCCCTTATTTTAGCGAGGGCAGGGAGAATGAGCGATCCAAAATCAGTCTGCTCATATGCAAACAATATCAAGATAATATCAAAGATAGCTGCAGCAGCGAGCTCTCACTCAAAGGGGAAGAGACCGCAGAGAGAACCCCGAGAGAGAGCGCTAGATCTAGGGAGTGCAGGTGGAGAAAGCGCGAGCCCGTCTCCAACCCGTCCACTAGATCCATGTGCGATCCCCGCGATCTCAATCGCCGCCGTGCCTCAGTAGCAGCGGGACTGGAACCGCAAGATCACAAGCAAGGACACACTCCTCGAAGCGTGCCCGGCGGGAGCGGAGCGTTTGCAGCGGGCAGAAGCACAATCAGCCCCCTCGAGAGCTGACTGTGCGAGCTCCGCTCCCAAACAAACAACACATAAACTGTGTGTATCCCCACCCGTAACTTAACGCGGGCAGGGAGGAACACACAGTCTAAAATGATATCTGATCTCGCATGCTTGTCTTTCGCCTTTGGCATGGCTTATGCTTTTACTGGGACAGACAACAATAAATAGAACTGACACACACAGAGCGCTTCGCTGAATGACAGAAGCTGCTGCTATATCCACTGCACGTGCTTTAAAGCTCCCTGGTCTCTACGTCACCCCGCCCGTGACGTCTCACCCATCCATTGGACAGATTACACACGTGATTCAGAGTGTGGTCAAGCTGAAGGCGTTCCCAAAGCGTCTCGACGCAGCTCGAGTTCCTGAAGGGGAACTTATGTTATTGTGGTTTACTTAAGTTACACATTAATTGTTTAAAGAGGTCATCGGATGCCCATTTTCCACAAGTTGATATGATTATTTAGGGTCTTAATAAAAAGTCTGTAACATAGTTTGGTTAAAATTTCTCAATGGTAGTGTAAAACAACACCGTTTTTACCATCAAAAACAGCTCTGTCTACAGCACACTGTTTTATTGCATTCCGCTTTAAATGCAAATGAGCTCTGCTCACCCCGCCCCTCTCTTCCGAGCCGCTCTCTGAGAGACGGTAAACTTTAGCCACATTCATCGTAAAACTCGCTAACTAGCATATTATTAGGAAAGGCGATTTGCAAAGATTAATTAAAAAACCTTACACTCACTTCTTCTGGAGGTGAAGCTGGATCACGAATGATTTGCGCAAACATAGACGCATTTAAGTAGATCGGGGCGCATTCCCTTCAGAAACAATGTAATCCACTGCGTCTTCAGCTGCTCACATGTCGGGAGTAAATGATGACTGCCATGTTCATTATTACATCCAACAACAGAACACCTTGATCGCTTAGGAGTCATTCTTGTCTACATCTGCTCCGGCGGTGAAACAATGGCGGACTGATGACAGCTCACTCAGGGCGGAGCTAAGGTAAGACACCAGTCCAGTCTGTGCTGAAACGCTACTGTCAATCAAACTATCGTGGGAGGGGCCTGTCTGTGTGACATCACACAGACAGGCATCTGAGATCGGCTCGATTTGAGAAAGGGGAAAACATTTAACCAGATTAAAAAAAACACTGGGTGGATCTTTATCATTATAGGGTGGTTGTGTACACACACTGCCAACACACATTTCAGTTCAAACAGCTTGTAAAAGTGCATGTCGCATCCGATGACCCTTTTAAAGTTAATTGAGCTGTTTGCACTCATCTGAATAAGAAGAGTGTGAGTTTCCTATTCATATGAAGCTATAGGTCCTGAAAATAAAACGGTAGATGAGATTTCATGAAATAGTTTTCTCTTTACCTTGCCAGCATAATGCTGGATCCCGAACCAAAGCTCCACACGCTTGGGTGTCCAGAAGTACTTGTTTCTCAGGTTATCCTGAAACTTATCTATATAACAAACACTGAAGCTGAGTGAAGAATCTTATCAAACTGGCCTCTCATCTTAAGATTAAATAAATTATTAAATACAATGCCACTGTTCAGTTAAAACTGATTTGCTATTAGCATTATTCTTTAAAACGAATGCATGCTGAACATCATGTAAATTATTTTACATGAAGCAGTTGAGCATTACCGACGAGTGTTTGGTCGGTGGCCTGTGGGAAACGGCTCTCCTCATCCAGCAGAGACAGTAAACCCATGGGCTTCTGTAGAAACATGTCCAGAATGGGCCTGTTGTCCTCATATTCCACCAGACTGGCATCAACACCCTCACTTTGATACTCGATCTGAACAAACACACACTTGTTAAAAAATACATGATGATGAAACTACATATAAAGATGTACTTAAGTTCTACTTAAATGGGTCCAAAACAACCTCAACAACAGCAACAACAACAACAACAAAAACCTCTAAAGTTCAGCTAATTGCATTTAATATACATTTTAAATTATAAAACATTTTCATTTGATTGCAGTTAACTAAAATTAGTCAGAAAACATTACATTATATTCTTTTAAAGTATCTTATTTTTTTGTAATAAGCTCTCCTTTTAATAGTATGCTACAGTGTACTTCCTTTTCCCAGTGTGGTAATTATAAAGAAATGCCTTCATTTTGACAAACCCTGCATATCAAAGGTTTCAGCAACACAAGTCTGAATGTGCAAGTGTACTAATTGCTTTTTTTCTGCAAATGAAGTGTACACTAGACACATTGATTTGCTTTGAGAACATTTTAGTTCCATACAAGGTTTGACAATATGATGAATTCTATTAATTAGTAAAACAATTATTTTAAATGTATTTTAAAAGCAAAGCATAAAGAGTAGAAACCGCCATTTAAAAATGTACTCTTTTTAAGTAGACCTAAGTGGACAATTATTTAATAAATACTATTATCTGCAAGTCCAGTTTAAAAAAGCTTTAAATATTTGAAGTACAATACAAGTATGCATTTGATTCAATTAAGTGCATTTCTTTTACACAAGTGGCAGTCTTGAAACCATGTATTTCTTTTTTTGCCATTTAAACTGATGCAGATGTATTCAAGGATAAATAGTGGTGGGTTTAAGATAAACTCAAACTCAGAAAAAGTGCACAGAGAAAGTCCCACCTGTTCCAGGGCAAAGATGTGTTGATTGAAGTAGAACTGGATCTGTTCATTAGCGATGTTGATACACAGCTGCTCAAATGAGTTCTTCTTGAAGTTTTCGAAACCAAAGATGTCCAAAATCCCCACGTTCATTCCACTCTCAGCCGCACTTCAAAGACACGAAGAGCCAAACATTATCCGACCGTCACAACACATTTAGGCCTTAAGCACTCTAATGACCTAAACAACTAAATATTTTATTACCTGTCAACCAAGAAAACACAAAAACAAAGAGCTTTAAAAACACAGGTCTGCGTGAGCGTGTCATTTCAGTTTACGAAAAGCTTGGACCCTCGTCTCTGAACATTCAGTCAGTCGCGATCTCCTCCAAACTCCTCAGACAGCGACCAGGGGTCACCTTCTGCTCCCGCTAACAGGTTATTAGTGGCAATAACGCTGAACGCGCTGCTGATTGGAGTGGAAATGGCAGAATTTCGATGGTGTGTATCGAGGTGGAAGACATGAGTTTCTCTGACAAGCCCATGGCTGATGTCTGACAGGATTCGCTCGGATCAATGAACGGCTTTTCCACTCTCTCTGAAGTCTTTTTAATCATCTGCATATTATTTTTTCAATGTAACTCGGTATCAAACATTTATAAAAAAAAACTATTTTCTTCTCTTGCTGTGGATATTAATATTCTGAGCTTTGTGGTGGTTAGACTGGAGGTCATCGCTGGAGATGATGCTCACGCATGTAAACGCATCCGTAACGGAGAGATTCAAGGAGTGAGACTGGGATGAAAGCTTAGAATTTACCTTGAAGTTATCATTAAATTAACTTGAGGTAAAAGTCAATAAAATAAATATAATATAATAAATAAATAAAAGGCCATGTGATCGCTCACCCAAAAATCACACATTTATCAAACCTGTATGAGTTTCTTTCTTCTGTTGAAAACAAAGGAAGATATTTTGAAGAATGTTGGTAACCAAACAGTTGCTGGTAGCCATTGACTTCCATAGTATTTTTCTTCCTGTTATGGAAGTCAATGGCTACCAGTAACTGATTGGTTATCAACATTCTTCAAAATATCTTCTTTTGTTTGAAACAACTTGAGGGTGAGTAAATGATGACAAAATGTTAATTTTTTGCGCGAACTATCCCTTTTATAACAGTTATTTAAAAATATACTTTTAAGATTCAACATAGGCTACATCAGTGGTTCCCAACCCTGGTCCTGGAGGCACCCCAACATTGCATGTTTTGCATGTCTCCTTAATCAAACACACCTGATTCAGGTCATCAGCTCATCAGTAGAGACTCCAACATTATTGTGTCCCAATTCATAGGCTACGTCCTTCGAAGGACCCATTTGAAGGCCGATTACGTCACGGCAGCGCGACGAAGGCTGTCCCAATTCAAACACCGCATCCTACGAAGGTTGCATTTGAAGGCCGGTTGCATCACAGCGGCGCGACGAGGACCGTCCCAATTCACGATGCATCCTCCGGAGGCTGCATTTGAAGGCCGATTGCGTCACAGAGGCGCGACGAAGGCTGCCGCAATTCGAACGCGACTTCAAATGCATCCTCCGTTTCTCCGGCAAATGAAGGATACATCCGATGGATCCTTCGCAGCCTACCCTATCCCAGAATTCATAGCGCCAGTGAAGACGGGGTTTTTATTCAAACAAAGTGGGTGACGGTTCTGTAGCGGCCGACAAATGCACTTAGTTCTATAAATGTAAGTATTTATTTTTAGTATTGCGTTTGAATGTACTGAAATAGCTTGTTTTTTTTTTTTCACTTGTATTTTTATTTTATTATTATTATTATTGTTGTTATTATTTTAGCGCTGTCATGCAAGATATGTCCGCAAACTTTCTAAGCAAACTTGATGATCCAGAAATATGATTTCTGGAGTATTTTGTATGCATGTCCTGCTGTGTCATATTTTGCAGTCCTGTCTTAATAATTTTCATAAGTCGTTCCTTTTGTCTTGTTTTAGGACAGTTCTGGAGAAAATGGGGCTGTTGGGAAACTTAAAAAAGAAATGAAAGTTGTTCTGTACGTTACTTTTGTGATTTGAGTAGTTATTTGTAAATGAAGTAATTTCTGTGCATTGTTTGTTTTATTTTTGTATTAT
>NW_015549571.1:1793611-1794217 GCF_001515605.1 Sinocyclocheilus anshuiensis
TGAAATTGGTGTGTCAGAGAAAGGAGACATGCAAAATGTGCAGTGTTGGGGTGCCTCCAGGACCAGGGTTGGGAACTACTGAGCTACACTACAAGTGCATATTAAGTGTATTTTTTTTCACGGGGTTATGACAGTATTTTCATTTTTGAGTAAACTATTTCTTTAAGAGCATTGTGACATTTCAGTTCAAATTGGTCTAAAATGGTAGTCTTGGGTGTATTTTAACATTAAAGGGCTCCTATTATGCTCTTTTACAAAGTCTTGATTTTGTTTTGGGGGTGTGCTAGAACAGGCTCTCATACTAGGTTGTTCGAAAAACACATTATTTTTCACATATTTTACATTATTACAACACCTCTCTGTGTGTGTTTTGATTGGTTAGCTGGGCCAGTGTGTGTTGTGATTGGTTAGCTGGGCCAGTGTGTGCCGTGACTGGTTAGCTGGGCCAGTGTGTGACGTGATTGGTCAGCTGGGCCAGTGTGTGCAGTGATTGGTTAGCTGGGCCAGTGTGTGCAGTGATTGGTTAGCTGGGCCAGTGTGTGCAGTGATTGGTTAGCTGGGCCAGTGTGTGCTGTGATTGGTTAGCTGGGCCAGTGTGTGCTGTGA
>NW_015549571.1:1794441-1820188 GCF_001515605.1 Sinocyclocheilus anshuiensis
GTGATGGGTTAGCTGGGCCAGTGTATGTTGTGATTGGCAGCACTCGGCGCCTGGTCGGGAAATGTCATGCCCCTTAACATAGCTGCCAGCTTCAGTGTAAACATTGCGTCAAAATCGTTTGTTCGTCTGCTTTGGGAAAGCTAGCGTGTCTCCGACATAGTGATAACACTCGTTGCCTTCTCTAGTGCAGCTCGAAGGATGCATCCCTGATAATGACTGTAATATTTTATCGTACCAGATGTTAGTGTCAGGCTGCAG
Source organism: Sinocyclocheilus anshuiensis (assembly GCF_001515605.1). NCBI lineage: Eukaryota > Metazoa > Chordata > Actinopteri > Cypriniformes > Cyprinidae > Sinocyclocheilus > Sinocyclocheilus anshuiensis. Next base: position 1,794,700 of record NW_015549571.1, read on the forward strand.
CAGTGCATTAATGCGGTTCACTATCCAGCTGAAGAGGCGTCCGTACAGGGCTTTAGACATGGCGTCTCTCACATCAGTGGCCTTGTCCACAGTGTTGGTGCGAATGATGGTTTCTCCTCGAGTTACCACGCAGTGGGAGGTCAAAGCTTCCTGAAGCTCCTCAGAGCCGATACTGAGCAGAGCGGCTGCTGAACACAGCAGATACAGACAGAAGAACATCAGGAATGGACCTATGCCTCTCATCTTTTGTCTTTCATAAGTCAATTTGTTTCTAACACATCCGTGAGATTTATTTCATTAGGAGAATGTGGGTTCTGTAGATGCAAACCAAGAAACTAACATTCATGAAATCTCTAAAAGGTTTTAAATACTAAATATAAAAGCATCAATAATGCATCCATCTTGAACATATCAACGCTGACCAACGTCAACAGACAGACTTTGTCCAATCAATGTATTACCCCATCGATGTCTGCTGTCATTGGTCAGTGCTTGTTTTCGCCAGTTGCACATATTTTGCCGTTCGTCGGGCCGTTGAATGTATGAGAAGTGACATACTGCAATGTGATGATTGTCAAAGTTGTTCTGTGTTTGTCAGTGCAGTGTGAATTAGCCTTTAAACAACCAAATTAGCAAATTTCTCTACTGTTGTATCTGTAATCTAACATCTGAAATACAGTATTTCAAAACATTATATTCCAGGTTTAACTACCCTAGTAAAAAATCAATATATTGAAAATACATTTATAAAACGGATAGTTCAGGTCCTTGATTCTGATTGGTTGAGCCGCATTCGAAGCTGTTGTAAATTTACACTACAAACATACACCTTTGTTTACTTCTGTGTGTCGCTCGGCAACCACTTTATTGGAACCACAACAGATTCTGAGGAACTACATTGTTTGGTGGAAGAATACTGTTTTTATTAATATCATTACACTTTATTTGCTCTGTTTTATTCTGTGAAACCTTACTACGTATATGGAATAACCGTTTTATAAAAACAATAAGCCCCGTGAAGCCGTGGTTTACAGTGATTTTATAACAGTTAAGGGGGTTTTAGTCACTCCGCTTCGCGTCGTACCTAACAACGCCCCTTAGCTGTTATAAGTTCACTGTAAACCACGGCTTCTTGGGGCTTATTGCTTTATTATGTCATACTAAGTATAGTTAAAATCTATTAATATATTTACTAACATATCACTTGAGTCTTACTGATATAAAAATTATAATTAAACTTTATTTGGAGTACTACTTGTGCACAATGCACATTTATTAATATTAAGCCTAAAATGTGTTTTAAATGTGTTTTAATGTCACTGTTGATGAGGATGGTATGATCTTTGAATAATATCAGTCTTTAAATGCAAGATATTTAAAGTGTACCTGAAGTATCCTTGCAATAGTTCCACTTATATATACTTCAGCATATCTTTAGTTGGACTTCAGCACTACTTCTGCACAATTAAAGTTCATCAAGCACAACATTAGTTGTTCCAACTCAGCAGACTTTAAGTATACCAGTTTAGTATACTAAAAAGTATTGTAAGGTATTTTTATTGAGCACATCAATTTGTAGCATACTTATATATATTCCAAATACATTTTATTTTTCACTAGGGTAGTCATGGGACAATGTAGTGACCTGTAGGTCTCGGATATTTGCATTCATAGAAGATTCAGAGTGTTTCTAATATTCTCTGTATTCAGGTTAATCAGGTTAATTATTGACAAGTGGCAACAAACTAACTTCCATCCTAACTAGTCAACAAATAAATAAATACATTAAATACATAAGAGTGATTATACAACAGAGAGCTGTTAAGGGTAAGCCAATTAAATGCATTCAAGGAGATTGTTTATTGTGTTATGATATATTTTACATTATTTACTGAAGCAATAAGCCCTGTGAAGCCGTGGTTTACAGTGAATTTATAACAGCTAAGGGGCGTTGTTAGGTACGACGTGGAGCGGAGTGACTAAAACCCCCTTAGCTGTTATAAATTCACTGTAAACCACGGCTTCACGGGGATTATTGCTTTTATAAAACGGTTATTCCATATAGGTAGTAAGGTTTCACAGAATAAAACAGAGCAAATAAAGTGTAATGATATTAATAAAAACAGTATTCTTCCACCAAACAATGTAGTTCCTCAGAATCTGTTGTGGTTCCAATAAAGTGGTTGCCGAGCGACACACAGAAGTAAACAAAGGTGTATGTTTGTAGAGTAATTTACAACAGCTTCGAACGCGGCTCAACCAATCAGAATCAAGGACCGGAACTATCCGTTTTATAGATTGGTTGAGCCGCGTTCGAAGCTGTTGTAAATTACTCTACAAACATACACCTTTGTTTACTTCTGTGTGTCGCTCGGCAACCACTTTATTGGAACCACAACAGATTCTGAGGAACTACATTGTTTGGTGGAAGAATACTGTTTTTATTAATATCATTACACTTTATTTGCTCTGTTTTATTCTGTGAAACCTTACTACGTATATGGAATAACCGTTTTATAAAAACAATAAGCCCCGTGAAGCCGTGGTTTACAGTGATTTTATAACAGTTAAGGGGGTTTTAGTCACTCCGCTTCGCGTCGTACCTAACAACGCCCCTTAGCTGTTATAAGTTCACTGTAAACCACGGCTTCTTGGGGCTTATTGCTTTATTATGTCATACTAAGTATAGTTAAAATCTATTAATATATTTACTAACATATCACTTGAGTCTTACTGATATAAAAATTATAATTAAACTTTATTTGGAGTACTACTTGTGCACAATGCACATTTATTAATATTAAGCCTAAAATGTGTTTTAAATGTGTTTTAATGTCACTGTTGATGAGGATGGTATGATCTTTGAATAATATCAGTCTTTAAATGCAAGATATTTAAAGTGTACCTGAAGTATCCTTGCAATAGTTCCACTTATATATACTTCAGCATATCTTTAGTTGGACTTCAGCACTACTTCTGCACAATTAAAGTTCATCAAGCACAACATTAGTTGTTCCAACTCAGCAGACTTTAAGTATACCAGTTTAGTATACTAAAAAGTATTGTAAGGTATTTTTATTGAGCACATCAATTTGTAGCATACTTATATATATTCCAAATACATTTTATTTTTCACTAGGGTAGTCATGGGACAATGTAGTGACCTGTAGGTCTCGGATATTTGCATTCATAGAAGATTCAGAGTGTTTCTAATATTCTCTGTATTCAGGTTAATTATACCGGCAATTGACAAGTGGCAACAAACTAACTTCCATCCTAACTAGTCAACAAATAAATAAATACATAAAACATGACTGAGTGATTATACAACAGAGAGCTGTTAAGGGTAAGCCAATTAAATGCATTCAAGGAGATTGTTTATTGTGTTATGATATATTTTACATTATTTACTGAAGCAATAAGCCCTGTGAAGCCGTGGTTTACAGTGAATTTATAACAGCTAAGGGGCGTTGTTAGGTACGCGGTGGAGTTAAGGGTAAGCCAATTAAATGCATTCAAGGAGATTGTTTATTGTGTTATGATATATTTTACATTATTTACTGAAGCAATAAGCCCTGTGAAGCCGTGGTTTACAGTGAATTTATAACAGCTAAGGGGGTTTTAGTCACTCCGCTCCACGTCGTACCTAACAACGCCCCTTAGCTGTTATAAATTCACTGTAAACCACGGCTTCACGGGGATTATTGCTTTTATAAAACGGTTATTCCATATAGGTAGTAAGGTTTCACAGAATAAAACAGAGCAAATAAAGTGTAATGATATTAATAAAAACAGTATTCTTCCACCAAACAATGTAGTTCCTCAGAAACAGTTGTGGTTGCAACAAAGTGGTTGCCGAGCAACACACAGAGTAATTTACAACAGCTTCGAATACGGCTCAACCAATCAGAATCAAGGACCAGAACTATCCATTTTATAAAGCTATTTTTGTATTTAATCATTTTATTAAGGCTCTTACCATTATCTAAGGCCTCAGAGTCGGGCACCTCACTCTTGTCGCTCTGATGTTGGGAGCTGGTGGATGTAAACTCAATATTTCCTGTGTTTAAAATGCCTGATAGAATTCTGTACACAGAATTCACTTCCTGTATATAAAAATATAAATCACAAAGGGTGAACTATCCCTTTAATAATTGTATAGGATTAAGAAATATAAATCAGAATTCCAGCTGTACCTCTTCAGTAAATCCTATGATACGGAAACAGTCCTGAATGGCGTCAAACTGCTCCTCGTAGAGTTTGCTAGAGATGATGTCCTGCATTACTTTACCATTGACACAGGCGATGTATCTGAAAGAACAGAAACGTAACGTGAATCTCTGATCTCTGTCAGTGACACACATGATCTGGATTCAGAAATACACATCTTTATAAGAGTCTGTTTCACTTCAAATAAACACACAAACCTGGGGGCAGTTTTGTTGGGTAGCCTGTATTTTTTGAGGTTGTCTTGGTGGTAAAGACCAGCATAGATGTAGTAAAATATATGGAAGTTTTTCTCGCCCCTGCAAATTAAAAATATAAGCTGTGAATAGTAATTATTGTTAAAAATGGCCACAGATCTAGGCACAGTGGTTCCTCACGTAGCCTGTTTGATGACTCTTGATTTCTCCAGAAGATACTCAGAGATCTTTGCACCCATCACGGCCCCTGCAGGTGTGAACTGCATCTCCAGATATTTCCCGAAGCGGCTGGAGTTATCGTTAATGGCTGTGCACGCGTTACCAAACGCCTCCACCAGGGGATTCACCTGAAGAATCTTCTCACGAAGTGTTCGATTATTAGCCTTGAAATAGAAAAGAGTGTGACCCAGATTTTTGATCTGCGAATCTTACAGCCACAGATGATTACATCACTACAGGGAAAATGATCAGGAATCTCATGATAAAACACAAAGATTGGTTACTGAAACATTTCTTTAGAGCACACACAGTAGTGTTTGTATGAAGTGTGTTAGCTAAAGTATAAAAGATACGAGTAACCAACCTTGCCCAGAAATGTGAGATGCTGGACGATGAGGTGGGCACTCTCGGTTTTACCCGCTCCACTTTCTCCACTAATGATTATACACTGCACAGACAAAACAATACAAATATATAAACACTCATTCCACATATATACACAGAAGCACCAATAATAAGATGTTTATTTTTTATTTACAGTAGTCAACATTTGAAGTGGATCAAAAAAAGTTCATCAAAGTTTTAGGACAACTTTGATGAAAGGTTTCGATCCACTTCAGATGCTGACTACTGTATTTGTATATTGATGTATATTTTTATTTACCTTTATTTATTTATTTATTATTTTGCTAGACATGCAATTGGAAGAAAATATATGAAAAAAGCTAACCATTGTATATTCAAAAAATAAATAATATCTCAACTATACCACAGAATATTATTAGACGAAATGCAAAACAATATAATTTGAGATCTGATAGAAATCTGGAAATTTGGTAGACAGCTGGTTCATAAAAATAAAAGAAAAAAAGACAATTCTCCTTTCATGCATCTACACTACAATTCAAAAGTTTGGGGTCTGTAAGGTTTTTTTTTTTCTTTCAACGTTTTGGAAAGAAGTCTCGTATTCATTTATTTGATCAATAAAGTAAAAACAGTAAAATTGCAATTAAAAACTTTTCTAATTAATATATATTAAAATGCAGCCATTACTCCAGTCTTTTTGGGTCACATGATCCTTCAGAAATTAGTTTAACATGCTGATATGCAGCTCAAGAAACTTTTCTCATTATTATCATTATTAAGAAACAGTTTTGTGATTAATATTTTTCTGGAAATCTTGCTTTTCCCCCCAAGAGGTTAATGTTCAAACTGCATTTATTTGAAATAGATTTTTTTTAACATTGTACTTTTTGATTAATCTTATGTGTCCTTGCTGAATAAAAATATAAATTTTTGTCTCTCTCAAATTCAAATTCTCTATTCTTTTTATATTCTTTTTATTTATTATACAATTAACAAAAAACAAAAAAAGGCCTCCAACACTAGCTTGCTCTATTCTTTTTCTATTCTATCGGTTTTCTTTTTTTTATTATATAATAAAAAACCCTTGCTATATGTACTGCATTAAGCTAACTGAGACTTGTCTTAGCACTTGCGTATCATTGCTCTTTTGTTGATTTTGATTGCTTCCATTGTCCTCATTTATAAGTCACTTTGGATAAAAGCGTCTGCTAAATAACTAAATGTAAATGTAAAATTAAATCTGAACTCGTATCTAAACATTCATTCATTCATTCATTCATTCATTCATCCAATGGGGGCCTTCAGGTTCATGGGAAAATTAAACGTTTTTTTGGTAGGTTAAAGTTTGTAGGTTAAATGTGATCCTAGTCATCTTTTTCTAGAAAGGATGGATGGTGAGCATTTTTGGAGCACTTCTTGGAACGTGAGCATGCTGTGTCCGTGTGAATTTCCTGCCCGTAAAAATGCTTCAGTATCATGTAAGAATTGGAGCTGGTAGTATAACATAAATTACTAAATGTAAATGTAAATAAACTAGTGTGAACACTGTTTAAAGAGAAAGAGACCACTGGTGAACCCCACATAAATATTTAAAACCATATTGAAAGTCAGTCTACTATGTCTCTGAACCGTATATATCTTAGATATACTCTTTATTGTTTTAGGAATGAGAGTGCAGACACACAGAAAGCAGTACCTGGTCTTTGGAGAGGGCGACCATGCTCTGATAGGCTGCATCAGCGGTGGCAAAGATGTGCGGGGGGTTAGTGGAGCGTTTCATCCCGTGATAAAGCTTTGAGAACTGAGAACAGACACGAAACTACATCTTAGTTCTCTCTCTACAAGGAAGCTTTGATTCAGAAAGCCAGCTTGAAGTGTATGGCGTTATTTTAATGACAAATGTCGAGAGCGCATTATTGTAGCGTGAAAACACATTAATACAATGCGCGAGCGCGAATCTCTTCACTCGCGGGCGGAGAAAACGTGTCTCTCCTCTCACTCAAACTGTGTCCTGTGCACTCGCAAATCTCTCTGTGCTCATGCTCTATAGATATTAATTATTTTCGCACCTGAATTAAACGTGTCAAATTGTCTAAAGTTATCATTATGCACATATTATCAAAATCAGAACTGAAAACAATGGATTTAAAAAAAATAAACTCCCAATAAATGTCCAAACAGCAATGCTATTAGAGCATTTATTGTATTATATCTTGCATCATTTACATCTATGTTTGCATTTGATGTTGATTTGAGGAGTTTTTACTTATTATTGTCATCATACCAACTGAGAATTTATTGCAATGATTTTAAATTCAGTTGAGGTATCTGACATATTATGACATAACATTAATGTTTTAACAGCTAAGGGCTATAATAGCCATAGGCTATGTCCAGGGTGATGTGTAACAGTTTGTGTAGTATGAGAGTCAATGTAATGGTAGGGTGACCTCTGGTGGCGATCAAACGGAAGTCCATGGACCGGATTCGTGACAACAACAAAAAAAAAATCAAGAAAAGGCCATGCACAAATCTGTTTTGAGACTACTTTTTAAAAGTGCAGTTTGCATTTGATGTTGATTTGAGGAGTTTTTACTTATTATTGTCATCATACCAACTGAGAATTTATTGCAATGATTTTAAATTCAGTTGACGCGTCCAGTTTTGTGCGAGCGGAGAGATTCGCACTCGCGCGTTATATGAATGTGCTTTCGCACTACAATAATGCGCTCTCGACATTTGTCATTAAAATAACGCCATAGTGGCTCCCCACAACACCAAGCGAATTACACATTGTACACATAAGATGGTTTAAACAAAGATGGCCTGCTTTAGACATAAATGATGCTTTAGTGCACAGCCTGATGTTATTCAGTTGAGGTATCTGACATATTATGACATAACATTAATGTTTTAACAGCTAAGGGCTATAATAGCCATAGGCTATAATATGTTGTTTTTAGATAAATTGCTCAGAGACCAACCAGTTGGACAGAGGTTATATGTACTAATCATCCAAGCACCCAATTCCTAGCCATTTCTATAGGCTACATTTCATTACAGGGGTCATTTAAACTGGAAAGAAATTAAAGATCCATCTTTGATTGTCAAAAGAAATTCCAGGTTCCGTTCTCTCAACCAATTAGATTTCACATAGTATTTTCATTGGTCAGTTGTGGAGGTCTGATTGGTTTAAGCTTTATTTACATATATAGCGCCTTTTAAAACAGTGTATACAAAGTAGCCTACTTTACAAAGAGATGCATACGTGCATTCGCAGAAAAGATCAAAATACAAACATAAAATAGATATAGTAAAACAAAGTAGCTACAATAACCAGTTTATGTTAAAACAAAAATACAACTGTTACGGGGCGAACGAGACGTGAGATGTGCGGATCCATCTGCAGGCTTTTATTAGACAGAGACGTGGTCATAACAGGCATGGGTCAAACAATGGCAAACAGGTATATTGAGGGCAAGACACAAGAGTAGTCCAGTAAACGGACGTGGTCGATCTCCGGCGAACGTAATCCTGAGGGCGAGGCAAACGGGGAATCCACAAGATGAGCTAGAGTCCAGGCGAGGTGCAAACACAGTCCGAAACAGCAAGGCAAAGGGTAATTCCAGAACAGGCTATAAATTTCAGGGCAGGCAGAGATCAGACAAAATGAGATAACAGGCAAGGATCAAGAAACGGGTAAACAGACTAAGAACAAGGCTATACTAGATTCAGAAACTTGGAATGGCTCCGTAAAGTAGCTATCACTAGATGAGAGATAAACGCTAAACAATACTCGGCGTTGAATGGTGGTGTGAGACTGATTTATATAGTGTGTGTTATTGGTAGCAGCTGTGTGTGATTGGTTTCAGATGAGCTTGTGATTAGTGCAATGGAGCATGGGAAATGTAGTCCAGGGTGATGTGTAACAGTTTGTGTAGTATGAGAGTCAATGTAATGGTAGGGTGACCTCTGGTGGCGATCAAACGGAAGTCCATGGACCGGATTCGTGACAACAACAAAAAAAAAATCAAGAAAAGGCCATGCACAAATCTGTTTTGAGACTACTTTTTAAAAGTGCATAATGATAACTTTTGACAACGTTTAATTCAGGTGCGAAAATAATTAATATCTATAGTGCATGAGCACAGAGATTTGAGAGTGCACAGGACAAAGTTGGAGTGAGAGGAGAGACACGTTTTAAGTGCGCGCACTCTCTCCGGGCGAGAGCAGCGTGTATCTGAACGCGTCCAGTTTTGTGCGAGCGGAGAGATTCGCACTCGCGCGTTATATGAATGTGCTTTCGCACTACAATAATGCGCTCTCGACATTTGTCATTAAAATAACGCCATAGTGGCTCCCCACAACACCAAGCGAATTACACATTGTACACATAAGATGGTTTAAACAAAGATGGCCTGCTTTAGACATAAATGATGCTTTAGTGCACAGCCTGATGTTGCTCCTCTCACCTGTGGAGAGTAGATGTTGAGGTTCTGGAAAGGGTTAAGCGCTATGAGGATATCACCCACATATGTGTAGATCTGCAGCTCCTGATATCGCCTCTGAAGATGTGTAATGATTATTTCCTATAAACGAGAAATGCTGGAGATGGAAATGTATCTTTGTTGTTTATACTACAAGATTCACTGAATTCACTGAATTTGAGCAGACAGTTTAGTAATTGAATTCCATTACATTTTAAAGTCAACATAAAATGCCAACTGCATCTCATTTTACTTTCAGAACATTATGTTATGTTTTCATAATGCATTTTAATGGAGTTATGCAATTATTTGGAAAAACTGATCAAAAATACGTCCAGGAACACATACTAAGAAAGTCGATTTTAAGGTAAATTTGTTGACTTTACATCAAAATAAAATTATTTCGATTTCGATTTCAGCTAAATCATCTAAATATACCTCATCTAAAACCTCCAGGTTCACCAGATCATCATCAGGACAGCTCTCAATGATCAGGGTTTTGCGAGTATTGATCCGCTTATGCCTGTAAAACACAATACAGCTTCACTAAACATGAAATACTAAAAAATCTATTCAATCATAAACAAGTAATTTATTGAGTTGAAGTGCCATTGATGTCTGTAGCACAAATGACCCTGGAGCACAAAAGCCATAAGTAAATGACATAAAAGTCATAAGTAGCACAGGTATATTTGTAGCAATAGCCAGCAATACATTGTATGGGCCAAAATTATAGATTTTTCTTTTATGCCAAAAATCATTAGGATATTAAGTAAAGATAATGTTCCATGAAGATATTTTGTAAATTTCCTACCATAAATATATCAAAACTTAATTTTTGATTAGTAATATACATTGCTAAGAACTTCATTTGGACAACTTTAAAGGTGATTTTCTCAATATTTAAATTTTTTTGCACCCTCAGATTCCAGATTTTCAAATAGTTGTATCTCGGCCAAATATTATCAGATCCTAACAAACCATACATCAATGGAAAGCGTATTTATTCAGCTTTCAGATAATGACTCATGGTTTTGTAGTCCAGGGTCACAAATATTATAGGACTAGTTAGTTACATGCATGCTAAATATTTAGAGGAGGTTTGTCAAAATCCTTAACCCTAACTATTAGGACCGGTAATAGTGATGCGTGCCTTAGTAAACACCAAAAAACAAAATCTGGTAGCACTTTATTTTAAAGTGTCCTTGTTACACATGTTACATGTACTTACTATTATAATAACAATAAATTATGCATAATTGCATGCAAGTAACCCTAAACCGAACCCTAATCCTAACCCTAACCATATAGTAAGAACATGTAGTTAAATCATATTACTCAGTACTTAAATGTATAATTACACTAACAAGGACACCTTAAAATAAAGTGTAACCCAAAATCTAGCATGCGGCATCAGGGTGTGATGCAGGTCTATCCTCTGGGGTTTAAAGGCTATTATAGCGTCTAGTCTAAGCACTTCATCAGCGTTTGACCCGCTATTGTATTTTTGACCTTTAGATCATGAGGAAGCAGCTGCTCTATTCACAGCTCTTAAAACCCATAGGGCCCCGGGGACATGACAGTGTACAGACACGATACACTGCGCTTTATGTGTGTGTGGCTGTGTTTCTGTGTGTGCATCAGTGTTCCCTCACTCTGTAATCACTTCACTGATATTTGCCATCAGTGACTAAACAGAGAGAGCACAGCCAAGCTCATAATCTCATTACGGCTCTCTCACTGTCACTATCAGGCTAGCAGATTATATGTGGCCTGGGGAATGAGTGGCTACAATCTGGCAACCCTCTGACTGTTTATTCATAATTACAGAGTGTACCAGCCACCACTTTCTCAAAAAAGTTAAAATTGTCTTCATAGACACCCAAGAACAAGAGTAGTTAACATCCTGCCCTGATCGCTGTGTCTCAGTCAAGTGGAAAAGATGTAAGATGTAAAATTCCCTCTGTCGCATTGAATTCATCAGGGACTGTGAATCCTCCTGTAACCCTGAATCAGAGAGATGTGGTGACAGGGTTAAGAGTACTAATGCTTCAGACGTATCTTAGTACAGAAATGAATCGCCCAAGCAACATAAACATAACATAACCCCAAATATATAATTAAAGTGAAAAAGTGGTTTATTTACCATTTATATTATTATTGCCATTTATTTAAAGGGCATTTTTATGTTGGTCTAATCAAAATCAGGGTCAAAATCAGTTTGTCTAAAAGTAACTAACCCTCACTTTGCATGATACATATTTTAAATAATCGTCACAATAAACATGAGGCCTTTCAAAGTTGTTTTTGTAGTAGTAAATAAACTAAATTAAACATTGACTAACAAAATGTTTTTAGTTTTATCTCAAGTAAAAAAAAACAAAAAAAAACTTTATATTAAGCTAATTTAGCTTTTGTTTATGATGCAATTAAGTTGTAAAAAGCAAAAACATTTAGGTCACCCTCTCCAATATTTTGGGAAATTTGGGGAAAATTTGTATTGCAAACAAATGCTATTGTTTTGAACTTTTAATTATCAAAGAATCCTGAAAAAAAAAAAAAAAAAAAATGATTAATAATAAACTTATTTCTGATCATGTGACACTGAAGACTGGAGTAATGATGCTGAAAATTCAGCTTTGATCACAGGAATAAATTACATCTTCAAATAGATTCCAGTCAATATACTATATATATATATACGTGTGTGTGTGTCTGTGCGCGCGCGCGCGTGTGTGTGTGAGTGAGTGTGTGTGTATGTGTGAGTGAATGTGTGTGTGTGTGTGTGCGCACACGTTTGTGTATGAATGTGTGTGTGTGTGTGTGTGTGTGTGTGTGTGTGCGCGTGTGCGTGCGTGCGTGCGTGTGCGCGCGTGTGTGTGTGAGTGGTCTTATGACTATAAAAGACTTTCAAAAATAATTTAAAAATCTTTCCAGCCATCTTACCAATCTTACTAAGTTTTTAACTGAATCATGCTGATTTTCATGTGAAAGGCCAGTCTTTGTCAAGCTTTAGAATACAGTAAACTAAAATATTTTACTTTGTTCAATACGTTCATATTTGATATTCAGCAACTTTTAGACGAATCTAAAGGCCAATTTGAGTTAATTTTATAACTCAACTATTGAGAATACTATAGGCAGGGTGGTCATTTAAATTCACAAGGCCTGTGAATTTTGTAGGCCCCCTGTCCCCTCCTCAAAGGGCCCAAAGAATAGGTAATACAAGATCTGCAGGATTTTAAGGGTCTAAATTAACATTTTCAAGGAGAACCCAGTGGAAACACTTTCTTTCATTATGTGTAGCGTCTATAACAGCATCAGAGCTATCCGTTTGACTTGTACGCAGCCGACGACTGAATCTAATGCTCCTGAATGCCAGCCTCTCAGAATAACCCGAGGGGCTTCATTCCTCCACAGATAACACTGCCATCTGCTGGAAAGAGGAAACCCTCAAAGTGATAGATGACACAGTACTACAAAAAACTCAACCCACATGCTGTGATTCATAGATTTCTAGACTGTCACAACAGAAAGTCTCACTGTTTCATATTTAGACGTGATAAATCCACCGCGACAGCTCTGCATCTATAGAAGACAGTGATAAATGCAAGTCAAGCGCCTCACAATGACCGCTGTCAATGTGCAAGGCTGCCAGATCTTTGGCCTGACCCTGAGACGAATCAGAAAGCACTTCAAAATGACAATCTATGATTGGCAGGCTATTATAAACCAAACAAATAATACTTCTGTTTAACCCACCCGTATATTTATAATCTCAAGCGGTGATGTTTAACGGTCAGCCTTTTTAAGCATGTGCCATGATGTATTTTTCTCTGCCTCATGAACATCTGGATGTGATTTCAGAAAAGTCAGAGTGTTGTTTGGCCTGCGGTTTGTGTTGTGGGCAGGATGTACCTGGTCTTGGTCCTGCTGCCCACGTCCTGTTGCTCGCGGATGAGGACCGACAGCTGCTGTCTGAGCCACGTGTCTTTCCCATGAGCCTGTTTAATGAACGGATGCTCCAGCAGATGCGTCACTGATGGACGCGTCTCGAAATCCTTTATCAAACACCTGCAGATAAGAGAAGGGATGAAGGGGGGAAATATAAGAGAAGACAAACAGAAAGCTGAGAAGCATGCAATGTCACAAACGACACGCATAACAGTTTTCCATATAATGACATGGAAATCAATGTGAAAACTGATTAATAAATGAAAAGCGAACAAGGAAAACGTCCTGCACCTTCAGCGAGGTTAAGCATGTCACCATAGTATCCAATGTAAACAGTCTTATCATGTGTCTACAGGCCTGTCTCTTTTGTTCTGGACTACATGCATGCAAGTGTCCTCCTGCTCCGAGACTGTGGTTACCTGTTGATCATGTCTCATGACACCTTTGCATATTTCTTTATGATCCGTGTATGATATGTAATGATGGGCAATTTTAGTGTACAGCAAATCTTACAAGTACATTTAATTTCATGACTATTTCTTAGCACACTTATATACACTTTTGGTAACACTATATTTTAAGGTGTCCTTGTTACATGTTGCATGCACTTAATATTATAATAACAATTACTTATGCATAATAATTACATGCAAGTAACCCTAAGCCAAACCATATAGTAACTACATGTAGTTTACTCAGTACTTATATGTATAATTACACTGAAACAAGGAAACCTTAAAATAAAGTGTAACCACACTTTTAAAAAGTGCACTTTGTAATAATATCAAATTAAGTTTTACTTGAAAGTTCATTTTGAAGTATGATTTAATAATCTTTTGTCGTGCTATAAAGAAGTACACATATTCTGATGTTTTGACTAACATACTGTGCTAAAGCACACATACTTATTTATAATTAATCATAATGTTCTATTGTGTTATTTAATATTATATAAAATTTCATATATTTTAAATGACTACTAAACTGCAAGGCAACTTTATTACAAATGTGTAATTACAAATATTATTTAAATACACGACAAACAGATGATTGTCAGTATTCAGCAGTACATTGTATCATATTTCACTACCTTTAATTATGAAATTACTAAAGATGTACTTTAGTCCTACTTAAGTGGGTCAAAAAAGCACTTTAAAGTTTAGGTAATTGCATTTAATATAAATGTAAACAATAATGCATTTCATTTCATTGTGATTAACATGCAATCAAGTGACTCTAAACAAAGTATATTATTTCCAAAGCAAGTACTCCTTTTCTAGTGTTCTAAAGTGTACTTCTTTTTCACAAGGGTAGTCACCAGCTGGACTGAATTTGGCTAAATGTCTTGACTTTCCCCATTCCTCTTCATCTGTCCAGTTTGGATTTCTTTTCTTGTTTCCCTGTTTTCCGGAAAGTAAAGCACTAAGCACAGTGTCCGTCTAAATCTCAGTGGCCTGCTTTACTCTCGACTGAAACTGCGTCTGTGCTGAGACCAGCCCCTCTAGAGTCTAGACCCCATTAAAAGCAGTAGATTAGCCCCAGGGGTCTGTCATTAGCGCTCGGCATGGCTGAGGCTCTGATAGCAGAGCACAGGCCATTCAGCTGCACAATTACACACACATTCATAACACAGCAACAACAGCGTGCTGTTATAGTACACACACAGGCAGAGAGCAAACAGCCGGCACCTCGTGATAACATTGTGTCCCTGTACACCACACACACACACACACACACACACACACACACTGACAGGATTTACTCAGCAGAATTATTTCTGATCTAATGGCTCTCAAAACACAATTTTTCAGTGTGATGTTTATAAAAACCCTCATCTAGGCTGAAGCAGATTTATTGTGGCAAACACAAACGCTGAGCGATGCATTGCAATTTTTTTCTTTTGAGTATATGTGTTTTTCCCCAGCTTTATTTAATTAATGATCACATCATAATTAGACAAGATTTATGCAGACAAATGCCAGTTTTCTGAATAGTGATACTGGAGCGTATAGGTTGTGGACAGCAAAGCATCTTCAGCTCAGTAAATACTCCTCGTAACAGAAGCACACACACACACACACACACACACACACACACACACACAAAAACTGGTTCTTCAGCGGTTCTTTGTGGTAGTTGAGGTGCTATATAGCACCGCTAAGTGGTTCTTTGGCTCGTAATCATAGGGAAACCAATTTAAGTGCTATATAGCACCTATAGAGAACCTGTAATGGTTCTTCAGCGCTTTGCGGTAGATAAGGTGCTGTATAGCACCATCTTTAAAGATATAGTGCAATATTTGAGCAATATAGAAATATATTCATACTGTCATTTCTAATAAAGTAAATTTAGTTCAGTCATGAAACTCTAGATCCCCCACTACAAGCTGTCAGATAATCACAAATCAATATTACATGCAACCCATGGCTGTAACTATACACGAAGCATAATTAATCTTAAATACAAAACTACAATTCAATTAAAATTAATTTACTACATTTTTATAATACAAAAATAGGCTCATTTTCCAACTGCCCTAGAGTTAAACGGTTGAGTTTTACCGTTTTCGCAATGATATTACGCAGCGCCTGAAAATAGTCCCCAGCTAGGTAACTTCCAATAAGCCTATTTTCAGGCGCTGTGTAATATCAGCCTTAATAAAAAGCCATATCGGCCTAGAAAATCACAACTTTAAATTTTCTGTCGGTCTTAGTACACGATGTAACTACAGAAGAGTCCAGTTTTAAAAAGGAAAAATATAGAAACTCTTTGGTCTTAACATAGAGGCTATGTTTATGTTAATTTTTAGGTTGCTTTTTTGATATCTGGCAACCTTTTGCTTGAAGTTTGGAGTGAAGCCGAATTCTATTTGCTTTACTAAGTAATTAGCTTAAGCTTAAAACAAATTTAAAATAAAAAATATATATATTTTAGAGACGCTTTACAGACAAATCTGAACTGAGTTTCCATAATTGATTCTGCTATTTCCTGTTTATCTCTTTATACAATACAAATTGTGTCAAATAATTTGACTTGACTTACTTTACCGTGGTAACACTACTCACTATCCCCTTGTTATTGAATACTTTGGATGACAGAATGAAGTAAAAGATGGCAGCCACATTAGTCGAACTCAAGTAATTATTTTACCTATCAAAAATCAAAGTGCACCTTTAACGAACAGTTCAGGTTAAATGACAGAAGATAATGCTTCATAAGCATTCTATTCTAGAAACTAATAGCTAGTTAACAGCTCTTCAAAATCTAATTACACATCCATCAAATTTATGAACTGAGAAAATGAAAAGAGGATGTCAGAAAAATGGTATAAGCTTCCACAGTCATACTACAGTACACGGAGTCTGCTGGAATAACCTGCGGTTAAGTGTCTTGCTCAAGGGCACAATGGTGCTAGTTAATGGCTCAACCAGTTTGAGACTTGCAACAATCAACCTTGAATTTTAACCACAACACCAACTGCTATGTGTGTGGCAGACATTACACTCAGGAGCACTTAAAGAGCACTCAGGATAAAATCCCACCAGCACACAGAAACACACACAAACACGCTTAATGAATATGACTGCGTCTGTGCATTTAATTCATCACGAGCGGCCAGCAGACCTGCCACACTAACAAATGAACAACTAACACAAATAAATGAGTCAATTAGCATTCACAGCCCTCCTGCCGCGCACACAGCATCCCTCTCTCTGATGTTTTCATTCTCAATAATGAAATAATAATCTGGGCTTTTCATTGCTTTTATGTACACAGTCACACACACAGAGAGCCAGGCCTCTTTTATTTACAGGCTGTCTGACAGGAATTAAACCGTATGCCTGAGAGGCGTTTGTGGAAACTTCTCACTGCATGTTTTGCTCATACAGAAACAGCCAGAATTGGTCTTGTCAAGTGAAATTACAGCTGAACACACTGACAGGATGGAGGTACAACAACACCAAAAGGATCTGGACACTTAAGCCATAATCAAAACATCTGAATGTCATTGTGTTAGATGTCAAACAAATCAAGAGACATTCATTTTTAGGGAAAGATACACAAGCACACTAAAGCAAAGCATTTCTGACACTCATGTCTGATTTTCCTGTGCTTTTTCTCAAGATCTTGTTTTGAATTGCATGTTTTCCTCGTCCTGCGCTGGCTCCTCCCCCTCGTTTGCCCTGTTATCTCCTTATTTCCCTGATCATTAGTTGATTTGTCCCACCTGCACTCCTGATTTCCTTACCTTTAGATCCCATTTGTAAGTCCTCATCCTGTTACTGGTTTATCCGTCATTTGTCCCGTCTCTGTGCCATGTGTCAGTTGGCACTATTTTCTGGTTGTCTACCAAGATACAGTCCCAGCACTTGCTGTTCTGCCCAGTTTGCTTTGTTGATTGTTTTGTTCTTGTATAGCTCTCTGACAGTTTTTAGTTTGCCAGCTGTCTGGTAGTCTGGGCCTTTTCTTTCTTTTCAAAACGTTTTATATTATTATTGTTGTTGTTGTTTTAACGCCCTGACAAAAGGGTGTTGTTTATTTATTGACTTATTTGTTTGTTTGGTTGGTTCATTTTTGTTTGAAAGATATCTCTTATGTTCACCAAGGCTGCATTTATTTGATCAAGAAACAGTAAAAACAATAACATTACAACAAATGACCATTTAAAATAACAATGTTTACATTTTAAAACAAATAACTCTTTTAAATAAATAAATAAATGTTGAAAACCGTTTTTTTGGGGGGGGATTAATGGAAATTTCAAAACAACAGCATTTATTTGAAATAGATTTTTTGTAACAATGTCTTTATTGTCACTTTTGGTTAATTTAATGCATCCTTGCTGAATAAAATAATTAATTTCTTTAAAAGGAAAAAAAAAAAAACTTACAACAAACAAAACAAACAAATCAAACACTTACTGAACCCAAACTTTGGAATGGTAGCGTGTATACAATAAATGTTCAAATTTATTACTTTTTTTTTTTTTCGGAACCACTGAGAAATTCTAACACATTTCCTGTCTGATCTAAATACTCAGTATTTCTCAGTACTTAACACAGATTCAGGAGTAAAAACATGCAAGTGGCTTGAAGTAAAACATAAAACACAATGCTAGTGACAGCACACATCAAAAGAGTACAGAAGAGAGAGTTGAAGCTGCTGTACTCACTGAGCAATGAAGTGACAGAAACTCCTGCACCAGTGCTTGGGCTGGCGGAGGGTAGGAGACGGGTTCCTGCAGATAAAACACAAAGACACAACACTCGTGAATGAGACACAAGCAAACGTATCGGACTGGCCTCATTCAGGGAGGGTAAATAAATTACAAAGCTAAAGGGCAACTGTGTTTGTTCAGAACAAATGTCTGTTTGCATTCATCTCCCAACACAAAGAAAAGCAAAAGACACAGACACGTCATTCAGGTACAGACCTGTGCCCAAGAACAGCTATTCAGAACAGCTCCTGCAGAAATCAAACACTGCAGTCCTACTCTAAAATCAATATGTTCTCTTACCTTCTCTTTTTACTGTCACCATCAAAATCTCCCAAAACTTTCTTACATTAATTGCGGACTTCAGGTTATAAATACAGCATATTGTTGCTATGCATTATTATATTAAACTACTGCATTTGTGACAACGTAGGTTTTAGCAATGATGTCTGGGAGAGTTGTTGTAGTATCACTGATAAAAAAGTTGTTTTTATATTTTGCATTAGATCGTATTTTTCTATATTTAAATTTTAGTTTGTTTAGTTTAAGTTTTTGAAATTTGTTGTTTTGATCTTTTTTTTTCAGTTATTTATCTACTTTCAGTTATTTCAGTGCTTCAACTTAAACTAAATGAAAATGAGCATTATTATATTTTATTTTATTTCAGATAATATTTATTTTATTTGAATTAATTATTTTTTTTTTTAGTTTTAGTTTATGACAGTAACCCTGTCAGGAGGGCAATTTGAAGCTCTCTTCTGTAGTGCAATCCAAATAGTTTTATTCATATTGCTCTTTCTTTCATACACAACTCTGGTGCCTCAGAGGACTTCGTTACTTCAGTATATATTATAATATATTATTATATTTTCAAAATATTTTCAAATTATTGTTATACTATTATAGCTTTTATTATTATTTTGATTTCATTTTTATTTTTATATTCTCCATTAAATTTGAATTTTAGTTTTATTTTGTATTATTTATAGTTGTCATTTTCATTATTTCATGTATAATACTTCATGTTTAATATGTCTCTATAGATCTAGTTTTATTTTAGTTTTATTTCAGTTTTTCAGTTTTATTTCAGTTACTTTTGTACTTCAAGTTAAGCATGAAAAGAAATATAAAAATACATATATTTTTTTTTTTTTTGTTTAATATTTTTGTTTAATTCAGTTAACATCTAGGGCCAGTTTTATTCCGAAATTTCTGCAGGTGATTTACTAATAGTTAATAGCAAAATAGTTTAAGACATGCTTTTTTTTGCGCAAATGCCAGTAATTTGACGAGCGCAAACGTTAGTAAAACGTGTTGGGTGATTCATTTGAATACTTACCTCCCATAACTTTTGTCTGAAAGGGAAACTTACGGTGGCCGAGAAGTGCAAAACAAATCACAATTCTGAAAACAAAATAACAAATTACAAACGCAAATGCAAGTCTAAAAAAACAAAATAACAATTCAGAAAACACAACAACAATTCAGAAAACATTATAACTCAGAAAACACAAGGACAAATCCGAAAACAAAATAAGTCAGAAAACACAAGGACAAATCCGAAAACAAATTAACAAGTCAGAAAACACAACGACAAATCAGACAAACCGGAAGAGGTAGGTATAGTTTGAGACAGCGCCATTGGTTTGGGATTACTCACCGCTGACTGGACGAGACATCTGTCAATCAACGTATACAGGAAGAACCAGCCGAAGAACAGCAGAGTCGTGGTAGAGAATAAAAAATACAGGGTGTCTATTTACATTTAGTTTAAAGTGGCTGTAAATCATCAGTTCCAGTGGCACAGATGGATAAGCGCATGTCTTAGGCTTTTTGGCGCGATCGACCCGGGTTTTTTTCTCCCTTTTCAAATCTCGTATTAGCAATGGATTCTATTTACACTGGATTTGAAAAGGGAGAAAAAAAAGGTTTGGCAAAAGGCGGGATCGAACCCGGGTCGATTGCGTCAAAAAGCCGACAACAAATGCTTATCCATCTGCACCACTGGAGCTGATGATTTACAACCACTTTTAACTAAGTGTAAATAGACACTCTGTATTTTTTATTCCATAGTAAGGGCAAGTCATACAATACATTTAAACTGAGCTACTTTAATACCATCTCCGAACTTTCTACCACGACTCTGCTGTTCTTCGGCTGGTTCTTCCCTGTATACGTTGATTGACAGATGTCTCGTCCAGTCAGCGGTGAGTAATCCCAAACCAATGGCGCTGTCTCAAACTATACTTACCTCTTCCGGTTGTCTGATTTGTCGTTGTTTTCTGACTTGTTCATTTGTTTTCGGATTTGTCGTTGTGTTTTCTGACTTGTTATTTTGTTTTCGAATTTGTCTGTGTTTTCTGATTTGTTATAATGTTTTCTGAATTGTTGTTGTGCTTTCTGAATTATTTTGTTTTTTAGACTTGCATTTGCGTTTGTAATTTGTTATTTTGTTTTCAGAATTGTGATTTGTTTTGCACTTTTTGTTCACCGTAGAAACTCCTAGAAATGCATATTCAATAAGGTCGTGCAAAAATAACTGTCCATGCCTTTTCAGTGCTAATTCTTCACTGCGCGTCTTTAGTAGAACCTGACAGTACTATTTTAACGCCAAAAGACGGTTTGTGCTGGTGCAAGCTGTTAGTAAAACTGACCCTTAATTTGTTTCAAGTGGCATTTTTTTATGGTTTTAGATGTAATTTTTGGTTTAGTTAATGATATTAACCCTGTTTGTTGCTAGGTTGAATGATTGTTTTATAGGCCTACATTGTATTTTATTTTTATTTTTTCTCACAAAAGTAACCTGTGGCAAGTTTAATCCAGTAATTAATTAGGAATCACAGTTGCCAAAAGGAGTCTGCCAGACTTTGACATGTATATATTGCCATTATTATGAATTTTAAAAGTCATTATTGCTGGTCTTCAATGATAACTATAAGTTATTTTAATAAACACAAGAAATAATAAAGGTTCATGATATTTTCCAAAAACCAAACATTTCCAAACTTTTGAAGGGCACTGTACAATATATATTTATGAGAACTACCCAACCTTTTTGTTTTGACTTTTCCATTTCCATTTTTGCATGTGTGTTTGAGTGACAGTAATGACTGAAGTACGTCAAACCCCACAAGCCCTCAGCACTTGAGTTGAGAGTTTTTACTGCAGAGAGGCAGACTTAAGCGAGTCTTCAGCTCTTCAGTAGAGCAAGGCGTATATCAGATGAGCTGCTGTATATCTCAGTGAGGTGGAGTTGTAAGTGTTGAAGTCTTTAAGGCGCAGACTATGGGCCAGGGACGTGTCGGTTCGCTGCTGGATGACAAACGAGCCGCCCTGCAGAGTGTCTGGCAGGCAACATCTGTCCGCAGAGCTGCCGAGTTATGAGAGCGAATAATCCCTCTGTCAGCTACACTCAGACAGAGCCATCTATTAACTCACACACACACACTTTCACATGCCCATATATTAGCACACACACTCTCACAGGCTCATTTATTAACACACAAGCAGCTCTCAGTGGCTGTGATGCTGCGAGGCCTCAACCTCTGGGACAGTTTTAGGCCATCAAAGAAAGCATAATTTTTAAGAGCAACAGGCTGGAAAATGTCTTCCTGAACAACATAGTGTACAGTGCATTCCAGCCTCAGGATGTTCATTGGAGACATTTGTATTCGAAAAAGTGTATTTGTTTAAATTTATTCATTCAAACCCTTTAATAGAAGTGCGCTTAATTGTATTGAATGTGCACTAGTAGTGTACTTCAAATCTTAAAAGTGTAGGGAACGAGACACTGCATCCTCTAGGGGTCGCTATGGGGAACGCCTCCCTGTAAGGTAAGTGTTTAAGTCTTTAAGGCGCAGACTATGGGCCAGGGACGTGTCGGTTCGCTGCTGGATGATAAACGAGCCGCCCTGCAGAGTGTCTGGCAGGCAACATCTGTCCGCAGAGCTGCCGAGTTATGAGAGCGAATAATCCCTCTGTCAGCTACACTCAGACAAAGCCATCTATTAACTCACACACACACTCCAGCGTGACCAGTGTCTGAAGCATAAATGTAAACGCACCATTGCTATTGGTCAGTGACAACCTATGTCGTCATCACCAGCGCAACCACAGTATAAAAGGGCGCCAGGAGAACACGTCATCCGCTTCTTTGTCTGAAGATTACGTCCAAAGCATGGCAGGAGACTAGAGGACGCAGTGTCTCGTTCCCTTCTCAGGGAACCATGGTTACATACGTAATCTGGGACGTTCCCTTCCGAGGGAACTTCGAACTGCATCCGCTAGGGGTCGCTATGGGGAACGGTAAACCCACGCCACCATGCTGAGGAGAGTGCATGCCAATACTGAGGCGAGCACTAAGTACCAACTCAACCAAATCAGAGGAGTTGCCCCTAGGACGTTTCTGACGGCTGTTAGTGATATGATCCCCTACGGCCGAGCTGTGCCAAAAAACTTACCTGCAAGGGCTGGCTCATGAAAAACCCGAGTCCAGGGCAAAGCTCAAGGCTTGGAATCATAAAGAAAGGATTAATTTAAGGGGATACAGCCAAGAACCAGGGCTGGCAAAAACCCATATCCTGGCTTGTAACACAGGGACTACTTCCCGCTCTGAGAGTATAAGATACCCAGGGGAGTTAGTAGCAACACCCTGTCTACAAAGTATGTACACGGAGAGTGGGGCCCAAGGTAAAACCGGGGCCAGAACCATCTCAGAGAAAGGGGACGAGGTCAGCATCGTGCCACCCTTACCCAACAAGGGTTTTTAAAAAAGGTGCTCAAAGACTAGCGTGCACACTTGCCAATGATATAGACTAGAAAAAGTGCCCAAAGAACTAGCGTGAGCACTTACCATAGATATGGATTTAGAAATACCGTTAATAAAGCCACAGCAACCATGCTCAGGAGGGAGCGGCGTGCTCATAGAAACACTTCGGAAAGAAGAGAGCACTACCAAGCTCAACCATACAGGTATCAACAGAGATACAGCAGAAGAGTGAAGCCCAGGAAATCCGGGGCCTAAATCCACTCAGAGAAAGGGGACGAAGTAGATCGCATCACCCTTACCATAAAGGATTTTAGAAAGGTGCGCAAAAGCCCAGCGTGCACACCTACCATGATTATGGAATTTAAAGAAATGCACAGAGAGCTAGCGTGTGCCCTTAACTATAGCGGCAAAAACCCCCAGGAGCAAGATTCTCGACTCTCCGCAGAAAGGAGAAACAGTCGTCCCATCCAGATTGTAATGACCTACCCGCAGAGAGGGGAGCACCATGCTCAGAACGCAAATAGAACTCCAATAGGGGGAGCTGCAAACTCCCACCATAGAAATAATTGACCAAGGAAGTCACAAAAAAGACTTTACTACTTGGTGTGCATCATATGATTATGGGAGCAGCGCTCTCGATCCTAGGCTGAGGCAAGCCCTCAGGCTCAGCCAAAAAAACCCAGCTCAGGTCTAAAGAGGCCCCTCGAGGCGAGACCGAGCAACCCTCAAAGGCCCGCAGGTCCTGAGGTTGCAGTACTCATACTGAGGACATGAATGACCAAGGAGGCTTCTCGGGGAAGCCTACCAACTCGGAGTCGAAGTCCAGCCAGCACGGGGGTTTACAAGCCATCAGGATCCTGCAAGTCAGCATAAGTGATGTATCCTCAGCAAGGCTCACTGGAAGAGAAAGGAAATGCTTCCATCTAAGAATGAAACAGTACAACATACATGTTAGAAAAAGGAATCTCAGCGGAGACTGAGATATTAAAACAATGCAGGACAAGAGGCACTGCAATGCAAAAAACTAGTCAAGGCTAGCAAAGAAGACATGGATCATACTCACTAGGGCTGCACAATTAATCAAAATTCTAATCGCGATTACAATTATGGATGTAAAACAATGCAGGACAAGAGGCACTGCAATGCAAAAAACTAGTCAAGGCTAGCAAAGAAGACATGGATCATACTCACCCACCAAGGCTCACACACCTGTCTCCCCCCGGACCTTCAGTAGGTAGTTCTATGAAACATAGAAACTAACCGGAACATCATTGGTTCTTGGAGGTTCTTACCATGATTAGGGCAGGAAAGGGTTAACAGGGGAATTGGGGGAGGAAGACGAGGGTAGATGTAAATAACCTAAGAGGGAGATCTGTCCCGGTCCGGATGAGAGTGTTGGGAACGCCTCGTCTGGATCACCTCCCTCAGGTCTTGCCTCTGACCCCTCGACTCGCGCCGCCTTCTAGACCTGCCCGCAGGCGGAGGAGGGGCACGAGTCGTGACACTAGCCTTCTTAACCTGTCTTTGGTCCTTAGACCAAGACAGGCCAGGACCCCTTTGTTCGGGCTGAGACCTGGGCCTTCGTGGGATGAAGGACTTAATAGCAGCTGAGTGCGCCCTCACCTCCTTAAACTTCTTGACAACCGTCTCGGCGGAAATGCCGAAAAGTTCAGAAGGTGAGACCGGCGCATCAAGGAGAAAGCCCCGATGTCAGCCAGGTTATTGGGGGAGGAAGACGATGGTAGATGTAAATACCCTAAGAGGGAGATCTGTCCCGGTCCGGATGAGAGTGTTGGGAACGCCTCGTCTGGATCACCTCCCTCAGGTCTTGCCTCTGACCCCTCGACTCGCGCCGCCTTCTAGACCTGCCCGCAGGCGGAGGAGGGGCACGAGTCACGACACTAGCCTTCTTAACCTGTCTTTGGTCCTTAGACCAAGACAGGCCAGGACCCCTTTGTTCGGGCTGAGACCTGGGCCTTCGTGGGATGAAGGACTTAATAGCAGCTGAGTGCGCCCTCACCTCCTTAAACTTCTTGACAACCGTCTCGGCGGAAAG
>NW_015549571.1:1821083-1829023 GCF_001515605.1 Sinocyclocheilus anshuiensis
TAATGAAACAGTATAACATACATGTTAGAAAAAGGAATCTCAGCGGAGACTGAGATATTAAAACAACGCAGGACAAGAGGCACTGCAATACAAAAAAATAGTCAAGGCTAGCAATTAGAAGACATGGATCATACTCACCCACCAAGGCTCACACACCTGTCTCCCCCCGGACCTTCAGTAGGTAGTTCTATGAAACATAGAAACTAACCGGAACATCATTGGTTCTTGGAGGTTCTTACCATGATTAGGGCAGGAAAGGGTTAACAGGGGAATTGGGGGAGGAAGACGATGGTAGATGTAAATACCCTAAGAGGGAGATCTGTCCCGGTCCGGATGAGAGTGTTGGGAACGCCTCGTCTGGATCACCTCCCTCAGGTCTTGCCTCTGACCCCTCGACTCGCGTCGCCTTCTAGACCTGCCCGCAGGCGGAGGAGGGGCACGAGTCACGACACTAGCCTTCTTAACCTGTCTTTGGTCCTTAGACCAAGACAGGCCAGGACCCCTTTGTTCGGGCTGAGACCTGGGCCTTCGTGGGATGAAGGACTTAATAGCAGCTGAGTGCGCCCTCACCTCCTTAAACTTCTTGACAACCGTCTCGGCGGAAATGCCGAAAAGTTCAGAAGGTGAGACCGGCGCATCAAGGAGAAAGCCCCGATGTCAGCCAGGTTCACCCACAGATGTCTCTCCATTACCACCATAGCCGCCATAGATCTGCCTATGGCAGTAGCGGTCTGTTTGGTGGTACGGAGAGCGAGATCCATAGTGCGGCGCAGCTCAGACACTTCTTCAGGGGAAAGACCCTGACCTTTATCCAGGTCTTTCAGCAGGTCAGCCTGGTAGGCTTGCAAAATTGCCATGGTATGCAATGAAGCCGCCACCTGACCTGCTGCTGCATACGCCCTGCCATTCAAACGAGATGTCATTTGAAGGGCTCTGGGTGGCAAGGAGGGAGTCTTAAGAGAGGATGTCTCTCCCATAGCGAGATAGCAGGTTAGCGTCTCTTCAATGGGGGGTACCCTCTCATATCCGCTCTCGCGCATCCCCTCCACGTTGGCATAACTAGTCGCGAAGAGAACAGATTTTTCCAAGTCTTCTCGATCTCCACATGAAGATCAGGAAGAAATGGAAGACTCACCTGGGCTGGAGGGTTATGGTCAGAAAGATAGCGCTCATCGAGCCAACCGTGAGGCGCCACCTTCTTAGTCCGCTTCCACGGCAAGTCAAGCCTTGCCGTGGCGCGTTCCATAACCTCAAGCAGCTCCTCATACGCAGGGCAGGAGGTTTGAGAGGACTCAGTCTAAACTTCCTCATCCACCTCTGACATCTCCTGCTCTTCCTGGCCGGGAGCCAGCAGAGCACTAGCCGGTGGATCGGATGACGTCAGAGAAATAACGTCATCCTCCAGCAGCTCACTCTCGTCCATGACCGATGAATGAGAAAGGGAAAGCCCCTTCTTTAACTCATCGGCCAGGTCCACCTGAGAACCCCATGAGCTCAGTTTCCTCCGTGCATCAGCAGCGGCGGGTCCTGTGCCCTGAGGAACCGATGGCTGACCCTCTTTCCTCAAAAAAAGGGCCAAAACGAGAGTGGAGCTTCCTCATGGAAAAAAGCTCACAATGAACGCATGCCACCCCCTCAAGGACGTCACGCGCGTGCTCTTCGCCCAGACATATGACGCAAAGGTCGTGTGTGTCATCAGGTGTCAAATAACGCGGACACGGATCCACACATCTCCTAAACGCCTTGCTAGTGCTAGTGCTTGCCATAATAGTAACAAACAGAAACAGCGTTCTAACCAGTATGCACTTCAAACAAAACGAAGAAGAGGACGACGTGTTCTCCTGGTGCCCTTTTATACTGTGGTCGTGCCGGTGATGACGTCATAGGCTGTAGCAGGCCAATAGCATTGGTGCGTTTACATGTATGCTTCAGACACCGGTCACGCTGGAGGCGTTCCCCATAGCGACCCCTAGAGGACGCAGTTCGAAGTTCCCTCGGAAGGGAACTAAAAAAGCACATACAATTTCTTTTTTATTTTGGACTCGATGACTTGATTTTGGCAACGATGAAGGATGCTTCTAAACTCTAAAATAATACCAACATTGGGGTAAGGCATTACAAGTAATGTGAGTTATGCAATCAGATTACTTATTTTTTTTCAATTAGTAAAGTAATGCTACATTGCTTTTAAATTTACAAGAAAATATCAGAGTTACTTTTTCAACGCAACTTATTTTGTTTTCACTTTTGGTGTGAAAGGACCTTTACAGGTGCCAAAAAATATAGCCTAACTTTTGTTTTTTGTTTTTTTTCTTATTAAAAATAAATAAGCTAGCCCAGCCCAGGTGACAAAAAGTAATGCAAAAGTAACAAAATGCATTACTTTCCATCATTTTTTTTTAAACTAAGTAATGCAAAAAGGTACTTTTTTCTGTAGTAACGCAATAATGTAATGCATTACTTTTAAATGTAACTTTCATGTTTTTTTAGTCTAAAATACAGTAGTACAATGTTGTTAGAATTTACCTAAATGACAACAGAAAAGATGTGCCCAATGCTCATGTGCCAGTTAAAACTCTGTGACGAGGACAGGAAGAGAAACAGCAATATGATTATATTCACAATCCATCCCTGCCTGTAGCGTCTTGTTGCGTGATGGGCTGTTGTTAGGCAAATACGAACGTGGAGCTCTCATCTTTTTATTTATATTCCCTCTACTTCTTCTTCAAGATCTCCTTTTTTTTTTATCAATGACTCTTAATCTTGTTTTGGCTTGATTGAAGTCCCAAACAGACATAAAGAGATGTAAAGAGCAGTGCAGGTCGAAGGACAGACATACTACTTAAAAACACATCTTCTCTGTTTTTCATCAGAAACTATCACCAAGAACAAAGCATCAGGCATATAAACCAACCCCTGTTAAACACAGTTTTCTTTTTTCCACGGTAATCTGTCATTCTGCGCTGCTCTAAGTCACTGGGTGCTTTGATAGATATTCAGACAGGCCGTCCTCTCTGAAGAACACATCAAAGGAAAATAACCGACTCTTTCAATGCAAAATATAATGCGAGCCTGCAGCCACACGCTCGCCTTGATGTAGCAGTGCTGTAGAGAGCTGCTTATACATAACAAATTGAAGGCAACATCGCTGATGGCGCTGCTATTGTGCTGGGTAAATTCTGCCATGGTATTCATCCTCATTGGCTGTTCGTGAGCACATGCAAACAGGATGTAAACACGCTTGGTTTATTCTAATCTAGCCGCAGAGTCATTAAACTCATTTCAGCTATGTTACTCACAACATCAGTATGTTACGCTGTAGATGACAAGCTAGACACAGACAGAGGGAGGGAGAGGTGGATAGATTTATATTCATAAATGTAAGAGTGAATCTCATAAAACCTGTCAGGTATACATCTACAGTTGGTCATATTTCAACCCAAAATCAGAAAAAAATGTATACTTTGAGTAAACATAATTAAGTCTATTTTCAGGACCATAAATAAATGGTGCATTGTCTAATTTTAAAGGGGTCATATGATGCTGCTAAAAATAACATTATTTTGTGTATTTGCTGTAATGAAATGTGTTTATGTGGTTTAAGGTTAAAAAAACATATTATTTTCCACATACTGTACATTATTGTTTCTCCTCTATGCCCCGCCTTTCTGAAACACGTCGATTTTTACAAAGCTCATCGGTCTGAAAAGCGAGGTGTACTGTGATTGGCCAGCTATCCAGTGCGTTGTGATTGGTTGAATACCTCAAGCGTGTGACGGAAATGTTACGCCCCTTACCATACTGTGATGCCCTGTCTGGCCGGAGCGACGAGACAAAAACATTAAAACCCATTATAAACGAGGCATTTGTTGCATCCAGTGGGCACATAATTACGGATTATAATGACTTATACTGTCTTTTTACGCATTGCGTTTCATTGCGCTGCGCAAATATAAAACCATGTCTGCATTTGTGATCGGAGAAATGACAAACTACAAACGCTACTCTACACTGCTCAAGAGTCCAAACAGCTGATAAAATAATTCACAAGTAATCAACATGACTCCAGTCCATCAATTAAGATGTTGTGAAGTGAGAAGGCACTTTTTATGGATAGAGCACCCATATTATGGCCAAAAGCAATGGTTTAAAGTTAAAACACATTAATGGTGGATTTGTTTCTTACAAACACTTTCCGCTGCACAAGATGTTAACTGATGTAACCAGGTGGAAAAAAAAGTACACTTCCATAATGCACTTAAAGTGCTCTATTTTTGCGCACTAATTTTGCACTTAATATACAACAAATTCTTCTTTAGTACTTATCTCCTTTAGGTTGAAAAACCAACTGCATGTCATTCACTGAAAAGAGATTTATACTAAACACCAGACTGAGGACATTCATTTCATCCATCTTGACATTATGACACACACACACACACACACACACACACACACACACACACACACACACACACATATGTGTTTTCTCATGATGATTATAATTCCCATAGACTTTCATTGGGCCAAAGGATTTTTTCAGTTCTCTAACTGTAGCCCTAAACCCTCACACTATTTTTGCATGTATTATAAATGTTGATTTACAGTCATCTAATGTCACTGTACTAACTGTAGTAAGAGCAGTCACTGCAGTAGGTGAAAGCACAGCCTCAGACGGACACACAAACATGACTCCAACACAAGCGCTGTGGCTACACCGGCTTCGGGTGATAAATGACATGGCAGACATTTTGTCAAAACTAATCTGCCACATACAAAAGACTCCACAATTCCTCAACCGCCCAGTGGCCGGCCATACTGATAAAATTATTTGTAGACAAGTGGAAATGAAGGCAAAGAACTGCCACCAGCTAAACACAGAAAAAAAAAAAACCTAGGCATTACAATATGAAAGAGTGATGGTACTGTATATTGTCTTTTTTACTGAACATGTTTCCATACATGCTACACTGCCACTGATTTGCCAGTGTGGTAAAAATAGACAAAATGTGACTAATGTGAGTTTCCATGTTGTCCAAGTCCAGGTTGTTTTTTTGTAATGGTTAAGCCAGTTAATAGGCCTGATGGGAACCAAACAGATTTCAAATATAGGGTGAATGCTGTCCATTAACACTTATCTCAATAGCAGTTGGCCAACGCAGCACTTAACAGTTTATAACAGAAATATACAATATATGTCTTACTTTTAAATCAAGCTGAATTGAAAATCCATGTGACTAACGTTGTGAAAAATAAGTGTACTTAATTGTACTGAATGTGTACTTTTAGTGTACATCAAATCTTAAAAGTACAGTACATTAAAACTGTACTCGCAGATAAAGCCATTTAAAGAAAGTACACTTTAACACACTTAAGCACACTTTTAAAAGGAGCACTTTGTGATAGTGTCAAATTTAAATAGTTACTTTTTAAAGTACATTTAAAATAACAGTTTTAATAATCTTTTGTTGTGCTTTAAAGTACACTTATTTTTGATGTGTTCACTAACTTACTAAATTACATGTAGAGAACTTAATTGTAATATTACTAAGTTAATATGTACTAAATTGCAACTTCATTACAAATTAATAATTATAAACATACATCCAAAAATATGCAAAAAAAAAAAAAAACAATGCTGCAGGGTTGTGAACTCCATGAATCTGTGCTCTTTGGATGCGGGACTCTTTTATGTCATCAAAAAACTCATCAATCCAAGGCACTCGAAAATATTGTGAAAAAGTAAAAAGCCTTAATTCACATGGCTTTAACATTAAAAAACAACACACATGAGCACCCAATTAATTATAAACATATTTAAATACATTAGTTAGTTATGATAGAAATAACATTAAAGTATTTTAGAATGCTTCTCAGTACAATCGTTAGTAACCATATTTCAGTCAATACAAGTAATTACACTTACAATCACATTAATTAAGTGTCTTTTTACATTGTTACATTCAGTTTGCACTTAAGTATATTCTTTTAAAAATATATTATTTCCGTAAATACTGTTGCTAAGGTGCACTTCTTTCACAAGGGCAACCACTCTGGAATCGCAGGAAAATTTGCAGGCGAAATCCAGTCATTTCATTTGTGTGTTCGGGCGTTTTATGAAGAACTTCCCTATGCAGATTTCACTCTGCGTTCAAGTTGTTCATGCAAATTCACTGTGCTGACCAACAGAAAGCTGCTTGGTTTGAAAGTGACATGAGCTGTGCTTCATCGCTACACCATTTGTCCAGGCTTAACATGAGCCTTTAACTCGGTGCAGTGGATTAAATACACCACAGCTAGCTCAGGCTTTGAAGTTTTCCAGTAAATATAAATGATTTAGCCTTAATTAAAAACCCAGGAGTCCTTGTACTGTATGTGTCAGTGAGAAAAGTGTGCTAGCTTGAGCTCCAATAATGGTATTCAGGTTGGGAATTGCACAGCCTTGTGTATGAACAGCTCTCATGTCCTTCATCAGGAGTCAAACATTTGGCACTGACAGGCTCCTCGTAATCTCTCCGTCTGAGAGCGGGCTGATGGTGGGAACGCCGGCCCGGACAGATGACATGTTAACAGAATCATTTCACACCCCAGTACACACACCAACACTGATTTATTCACCCGCTGCTGTGCTAAAGGTCCCACGCATCTGATTTATGCGCCCCGGCCCAAATATCTAATTTCATTTAAAAAAAAAAAAAAGAAAGAACAGGAAGGTAGACGCAAGAGATAGAGGATGGTGAAAAAGTAGAGGGAGCACATCATTTTAAAGTGTGTCATGACGGTGTAGATACTATACATGATTATTGCACTCAGGCATAAACTACAAGACAAATGGGCCGGCAAAGGCAATCGCACAGTTTTCTAACATGATCATTTCTCATATCCAGCATTCATAATCGAAACATCAAGCGGCATTAAAGCACATTTACGCTACCCAAGCTCACTGAAAATGCATGCTTCTACCTGCATTTCTGCAAAACTCAAAAAATTTACCTAAACGTATGAACAGCTGCAGTTTCCAGCTAAAATCAACACTAGAGGCAGTGACGTTCAAAAGTGTTTAGTTCAAAGAAAAGTAAAGGTTCAAAAGTTGTTGTATGTTGAATGACACATATCTATGTCTTCATATCAGTTTATTGTTTAAAATGGTCCGTTTGTGAGTGTATCCTGAATGTTTAAAGGGGTCGTATGATGTTGCTAAAAAGAACAATATTTTGTGTATTTGGTGTAATGAAATGTGTTTATGCGGTTTAAGGTTCAAAAAACACATTATTTTCCACATACTGTACATTATTGTTTCTCCACTATGCCCCACCTTTCTGAAACGCATCGATTTTTACAAAGCTCATCGGTCTGAAAAGCTAGGTGTGCTCTGATTGGCCAGCTATCCAGTGTGTTGTGATTGGCCGAATACCTCAAGCGTGTGACGGAAATGTTACGGCCCTTAACATACTATGATGCCTTGTCCGGCCGGAGCGTAACATAAAACCATGTCTGCATTTGTGATCGGAGAAATGACAAACAACAAGCGCTACTCTACACTGCTCAAAACTCGCATTTGAATCGTCAGTGGCAAATCCTTTAAATATAAAAAACGTACTTACAGTCTGTGAGTCAGAACAGCCGGCATTGTAGTCTACTCTACCAGGATCAGGAAACAGTCCTCCATAAAATGCGCAGCACACATCTGAATATTTGGGTTAAACTGTTCTGGAACAGTGTTGTAAATACAACTTAACCACTGATTTCTAGTCGTGTCCTCTTTTGGAAGACCAAACAAAGTAGTTTCGCTTTCACAATGAAACACAGCGTCACACACCTAGAGTGAGCAGAGGTGGGCGGGCTTGAGAACGGCGCGTCGGGCAGATTCGACGAAGGAGCGTCCGGAGGGCTTGTGGCAACCACATGTGACGACCCCGGGCTGGACTCCGCTTCATCCA
>NW_015549571.1:1829183-1835245 GCF_001515605.1 Sinocyclocheilus anshuiensis
TTTTAGGTAGGCGTGGTTGACTCTTAACTTTTATAAAGAATATCTCTTTGGATTTGAGACTTTAGTCTTTGCAACTTTACAGATCTTCTTTATGCACCAAGAGCTTGTAACACTTCAAAGAGAAAGGAAAAATTGAAATCGCATCATATGACCCCTTTAAATCTTTCGAATGAATGAATGAGGCATTTGTATAGTGCTTTTTTGTGTATTGTTGTACACCCAAAGCACTTTACAATCATATGAAGGGGTCTCTCCTTAACCACCGCCAGTGTGCAGCATCCACCTGCCTTTTGAAACCTAAAAGATTCCTTCCGCTAGGAAAAAAACATGACCTTTCCAACGTGACCACGTGAAGTTGTGGCAAAGCATTGCAGAGCTAGTGCAAGATGAGCATTTTTGATTAAAAAGTATATACATTTATTTTTTTTAAATGACTGATAGTTTTGCTAGATAAGAAGACCCTTATTCCTCGGCTGGGATTATGTATAAGCCCCTTTGAAGCTGCATTGAAACTGCAGTTTGGACCTTGAACCCATTGGCCACAACTGAAGCCCACTATATGGAGAAAAATCCTGGAATGTTTTTCTCAAAAACTTAATTTCTTTTCGACCGAAGAAAAGGAAAGACATGAACATCTTGGATGGCATGGGGGTGCGTAAATAATCAGGAACTTTTGATTCTGGAGTGAACTAATCCTTTAACTATATTTACACCAGTACCATTTCACTTTTTTCTCTCTCTTGAAAAGTAGGCATTATTCAGCATAATGTATAATACATAATGTGCACTAAGCAGTAAGCTAGTATTCTCTGTCATTGAGTTGCGTAGCCTCTCTCTAAAAGTGAGCAAACCGCTGCGGTGTCAGTGTCCCGACAGCGAGCGGCCCATCCCCCGCAGGCCTGGAGCGGGGCAGATAACATGAGCGTCTGCCTCATCTAAATGACAATGGGGAAGGGAGGGCGGCTAATCACAAATGCAAATTGCAATCAAAGGACATAACCACAATGCATTCTGGGCGATAACAGTGTGATCATAAAGATGGCAAAAGGTCAGATTCTCATCAAAGCTCTTACAGTTTATCGCTAAACAGAATATTGAGACACGTGAGATCCCCTGATTCTGTGACGATAAAACAGTCAAGCTAAATGAGGGTGAACTGGGAAATCACCGGGCATGGCAAAGAGCACAGTGGAATATTAAACTGAATAAAGCACCAATGTGCCAGTTCACGCTTTCAAGAGTCATATCATTGAAAAAACTATATTACATTCACTACACAAATATCCAGTCCAGTCAGGATAGACCATTTACTAAAAATAATCACCAAAAGTAGACAAGCAGCTCATTAAACCACACATTTGCACATCCACACCTATTCAGTATTCAGCAACTTGGCCCAGCCTGATGTATGATGCGGATAAACAGATATTAGCCAATCATAACAGAGGTCATTTGCATATAGCAGTCTTAAGATGCAGTCGCAAAAACAGCCAGGCTGCATCCAAAATCGCATACCTCACTATAGTAGGCAAAAAACAATATGAGACCAGAGTTGTATGTTCAAATTCACAGTATTCATAATACAGTAGTCATGAAGTCTCCAGATCCCTCACGCTCGCTCCCCAGTCTTTAGTGAGTGTGGTGTGAGTATAGGTCCCCCTGCTGTCTCACCGCGGTATTTTGAAGAGTGCTTTGACAGGGTGCATCTCGGCCAGGGGTGGGTCTCCGTCCGCCAGCTCTATGGCAGTGATGCCCAGAGACCACACATCACAGCGGGCGTCATATGAGTAGTCATACTGCTGTTCACACGCTATCACCTGCACACAGACAAACACAGAGGGATCACACACACACACACACACACACACACACACACACACAATCACCTTCTACACTGAAAACAAACAAAAATAAAATAAGATGGTGCAGAAACAATTTTCACTCAGAAACAAATATGCTAAGAAGCAAATATGCAAACAATTACAATAAATTGATGAGGAGTAAATTAATCAAAATGTGAAAATTTAAAGTAGAAAAACGGAAATGTATTTACTTTTTTTTTTACAGTTCACTTTCAGGAGAGATCTCAACTGTGCTCAGATTTGTCAAGATACTAGAGTATGCTATCAACAGTTAGTGAGCTTAATATGAGGTCAAACATTTTTTTTATTTTTTTTTATTAAATTCTTATTAGGAGTTATGCGACCTATATTAATTTGATAGCTCTATACACCTACTGAATGTCAACCATTGACTCATTTGTGTCTATTTTTATATCCCCAAAGAAATTTTTGTTAAAACATCTGATACTTACAAGAAATATAATTGATAACTTCAGGTTTTTAAAACTGAATGGATTCCAGTTATAGCTATAAAGTAATTTTAAATATTAGAGGATTCATATCAGTTTTATTATTATATGGTTTAAAATGATTAAATAAGCTCATTTACACAGTATATCCATGTGAATTTAGCCAAATCATTTTCCAAATTAAACATTTTATTTCAGCTCCAGTTAACCAATATTTGTTATATTTAATCATTACTGTACTGTAATAATCACAACAATTATGTTGTTCTGCAGCATTAAATCAGTCCGTCAGAAACACTGTGGCCAATCAGCATATTGCCGAGTGTTTAATTTAGACTGTATTTTAATTGGCCATGAGGGGCCTCCCCCACTGGCCCCATCACCTCACTTTATTTCACTCTCACAGAGCGGCGCTCAGCTATTAACCTTCACATGACCCACACACACACACACACACATCTCCGTTAGATAGCTCACTAATGCATACGGTATACACAAAAGCACACTAAGCATTACGATAAACATTTTTCACAAAGACAGTGAATCTACTCACAGGTTAAAGGTCCCCTGAAATGCTTAGAAACACACGGCGGTTCTCTATGTGTTGACGTCATTTTAACTGAAACAGGAAGACAGGGCGGGACATATCAAGCAGCCCCGCCCCTTTTTAAAATAAGGAAGTGACGAATTGCAAGCTTTGCATGCTTATATCTTCTAAATGCGAATTTTGTCACTGTTTTGGAGCACACTGCCTTATAGATAAACTTAAGACTAACATATTGATACTAACACCCAAAAAACTTTAATTTTGATTTCATGGGGACTTTAAAGGACACAGATTGTTTCAGTGAGTACAGTACATAAAAAACTTAGCAAAAGTACCTAATAGAAATAAAATAATCAACATACTGTAGGCTTACTGGAAAATGTATTTATATAGTGCTTTCACAATAGATATAGTTCCAGAGCAGCTTTACAGAAAATCATGATGTTAATGTTTATATCTTAAGAGTTACATTTGATAAATTAGAGCTGGGTGATAATATAGTTTACATTTTTGGGATGATATAAACATGTAAGCAGTTGGGATTTACTATATAGTATTTATCTTTTTATGTGAGTATACCATATGCATGTGGTTAAATTGTATATAATTAGACAGTGGTGTTAATTTCTGCTCCTGCAGGCCACTGTCCTGCAAAGTGTAGTTCCCACCCCATCAAGCTGGAGTTAAACTCTGCAGGACAGTGGCCCTCCAGGACTAAGTTTGGAGAAAAATTATGATTGTAGGGGCAGATCATCAATTATTAAATACTTATTTTTGCATGGTTCCTTGCACAAGAAGACCACAAAACACGTTTACCATAATACATGATTTGTAAACTAATACATCTTGACATTTGCATCACATAACCAGCTCCAAATGTATGGCTGATGTAGTAAACTTGCTCAGTAGCTCACCTGATACAGCACTGCACTTGACATGCAGAGCACTCGGGTACGAGTCACAATAAAAGAGCTGCAAATCTTGTAGATGCAAATGGCATGGTTGCTTTAGCAAATATGTTTTTATCTCTGTTTCTTTTGTTCCCACTATCAGTTAGGTTTAGGGTAGAGATTACACGATTAACCGAGTGATTAGCAGCACTCACCGGGTATTTTATTTCCAAACTGCCAAAAGACATACAACAACCAATGGAAATGTTGCCACAGGCACAGTTTTCCAATGAGCCTTAGTTGAAAACAATACATTTAATCTAGGTTTATTCTAGAAGGATAGAATATAGAAGAATTTACCCAACCTGTATGGAAAAAATAAAGAAATTTATGAGAAAGTCCTGGCTGTTCTTCTTCATATGCCAAAAGACATACAACAACCAATGGCAATGTTGCCACAGGCACAGTTTTCCAATGAGCCTTAGTTGAAAACAATACATTTAATCTAGGTTTATTCTAAAAGGATAGAATATAGAAGAATTTACCCAACCTGTATGGAAAAAATAAAGAAATTTATGAGAAAGTCCTGGCTGTTCTTCTTCATACAATGAATATGCCACAACAGCACCATAAAAGTAGTCCATACGACTAATGCTCTATATTACAATCATTTTATGTAAGGGATAATGCATGGCTAGCTGTGCGATTTAAACAATTTTAATGCATGATGTGGAGGCCAAGAACCACCCAACGCGCATGCATTAAAATTGTTTAATGCACAGCTAGCCATGCATTATCCCGCTTATACCTTAGTCATTTGCCAGCACATTTACAAGTTACAAGTTAAAGCTGTTAATGATGTTTCTCAGTGCAATATTTGACTGGAAGGGTAAAAATTAAGGTTATTTTCGTCAATTGCGGCTTGTTAGCACTAGCATTCTGCTCACATCAAATCAGACACAGAGGTGAAAAATAATAGTGAATAATAGGAAATAATAATAGGAAATAGTGCGGTACGATCACATTTATTTGAATGAATTATAGAATTTATTTAAATGAATTATCGGTCGAGAGAGAGAGAGAGAGAGAGAGAGAGCGAGAGAGAGAGAGAGAGAGATGACAGTTGTGTGTGCGTTATCTTTGTCTGCGCGTCTCTCTACAAACAATGAAGCTGTGTTACTTCAAAAACATTTTATTATTAAAAGTCGCGGGAAGCGTTGACAAGTTAGGGTTAGGGTTGCAATCTCTGACTCTCTCTCTCCCTTTCTCTCTCTCTCTCTATGTGTGTGTGTGTGTGTTGTTTGCGAGTCATGTGTTTGGGTTTTTGGGCATCAATTAAAACAGCGCATTAATATAGACCGGTGATTAAACTGACTTGGAACTACCTGTGCATTAAACGGTTTTACTTCATACCTGCCAGCCAATCAGAATCGAGAATTCAGGCACACCGTTGTATAAGTAAGGGATAATCAATGGTTTGCCGTGCATTAAAGGATTTAAATGCACGACGTGGAGGCAAAGAACCACCGACGCGAAGCGGAGCAATATTTGACCGAATGGGTAAAAATTACGGTTTTACTGCATACCTGCCAGCCAATCAGAATCCAGTATTCAGACAGACCATGGAATAAAGTATGAATAAAATGATATAAAATAAAAATGATTTCAAAGAAAGAGGTAGGTGGTGACTAGAAAGAGATTGAATGGGAGAAATAAAGAGAGCAAAGTCATGCTGTTTATGACAGGACAGACCTCAGGAGCCATCCAGAACGGGGTTCCCACTGATGTGTTTCGGCGTAGACGGGCACTCGTCAGCTGAGCTGAGACGCCTGCAAGAAATCAGAGACCTAATGTGTCAGAATCATAGCTTAACAGGGTTATTTTTCTTTATTTTCCTTGAATGTGTTTTTTCTTTTTTCTACTGAAATTTGTGAACATCTGTGATAATAAACAACAATAACTGTACAATTATTTCTCAAGTAGGACCAAATAACAATTGTATGGATTCAGACATTTAGGAGGTGGCAAATGATCTGACGTGACATTAGGGCAGGGAGCGGGCGGCTGGCATTCAACAGCATTACCCGATGAGGGCATTTTGCTTCCCAGCAGGATCCACTTCTTTCTCAAATGCACATGGGACAAACACGCCTCAGGCAGAATCAGCCGCCCCACACACCCTCCTCTTGCCCTCACACACACACACACACACACGACGCGTTACTCTGCACTGCGCATAACTCCGCATTTGAACAGTCAATAGCAAATACTTAAACTAATAACAAAACATACTTACAGTCGCTGATTCAGAAGC
>NW_015549571.1:1836181-1839817 GCF_001515605.1 Sinocyclocheilus anshuiensis
CTCATCTGTTCTTGAATTTCTTTAGATCACGGCATGATGTGTTGTTCTTTAAGCATGCTTCACTTTCTCAGACAGCTTCTATTGAAGTGATTTCTTTATTCAACAGGTCTGGCAGTAATCAGGCCTGTGTGTGTCGCTAGTGAAATTGAACTCAGCTTTCTAAAATAATGTGGTTAATCATAGTTCTTTCATGTTTTAACAGGAGGGGGGCAATTAATTTTTCACGTAGGGTCAGGTAGGTTTGGACAGCTTTTTTCTCTTAATAAATCGTTTAAAAACTGCATTTTGTATTTACTTGCATTATCTTTGTGTAATATTAAAATTTGTTTGATGATCTGAATATTTGCTGTTTATGACAGGACAGACCTCAGGAGCCATCCAGAACGGGGTTCCCACTGATGTGTTTCGGCGTAGACGGGCACTCGTCAGCTGAGCTGAGACGCCTGCAAGAAATCAGAGACCTCATGTGTCAGAATCATAGCTTAACAGGGTTATTTTTCTTTATTTTCCTTGAATGTGTTTTTTATTTTTTCTACTGAAATTTGTGAACATCTGTGATAATAAACAACAATAACTGCACAATTATTTCTCAAGTAGGACCAAATAACAATTGTATGGATTCAGACATTTAGGAGGTGGCAAATGATCTGACGTGACATTAGGGCAGGGAGCGGGCGGCTGGCATTCAACAGCATTACCCGATGAGGGCATTTTGCTTCCCAGCAGGATCCACTTCTTTCTCAAATGCACATGGGACAAACACGCCTCAGGCAGAATCAGCCGCCCCACACACCCTCCTCTTGCCCTCACACACACACACACACACACACACACACTTTCCACGCAGAACACTATTTAACCTCACTCACATGGGTATGTTTGATAAAGCACACAGACGCCTGAATGGCTCCACCTCAATTTAGTGGCATTTAATTTGCTGATAACTCATGAACAGCATTAGCATATTGTTCGATTTATTATGCATACAATAATAATAATATGTGATGTGTATCTGCATAAAAATAATATAATTTAAATCTCATTTATGGTCAACAAATTAATTGCTAGTAAACTGAGGCACACATATGATACAAGTTATTGGTTAGAAGTATAAGGTATCCCTTGTGAAAAAGAAGTGTGCTTAAATGTACTGAATGTGCACCTGTAGTGTACTTCAAATCTTAAAAGTAGATTTAAAAAAACTGAACTTGCAGATAGTAATATAATATTAAATTTAAAAAGCCACTTAAGTGTGCTTAAAAATAGTACACTTTCCAGTGTTGGGGAAAGTTACGTTTGAATTACAATATTGAGTTTCTGCATGAAAAAGTAACTAATTGCATTATTTAGTGTTTTTTTTTGTGTAAAGTAATGCATTATGTTACTTATGCATTACTTGTTGTCACCTGGGCTGAGCTTGCTTCATTTTTTTTGAATAACAAAATCCAAAAGTTACAGTGCTGTGAAAAGGTTTTTGCCCCCTTCCTGTTTTTTATTTTTTTATTTTTTGCATATTTGCCACACTTAAAAGATTCAGATCATCAAACAAATTTTAATATTACACAAAGATAACCCAAGTAAATACAAAATGCACTTTTGAAATAATGATTTTATTTATTAAGGGAAAAAAGCTGTCCAAACCTGCCTGGTACTAAGTGAAAAAGTAATTGTCCTGCTGCATAACCCAAGTGCGCTTGAGCTTGAGGTAACAAACTGATGGCTGGACATTCTCCTTCAGGATTTTCTGATAGAGTGCAGAATTCATGGTTCCGTCAATTATGGCAAGTCGTCCAGGTCCTGAAGCTGCAAAGCAGCCCCAGATCATCACACTACCACCACCATGTTTGACTGTTGAAGAATGTGTTGACATTGATGCAACGAGACAATACTTTTACAATGAGAAATACTTTGATATTGCTGCTAGGGATGATGAATTGAATCAGTAAGGCAGAACTATTTTGTTTCTCATCTGTTCTTGAATCTCTTTAGATCACGGCATGATGTGTTGTTCTTTAAGCATGCTTCACTTTCTCAGACAGCTTCTATTGAAGTGATTTCTTTATTCAACAGGTCTGGCAGTAATCAGGCCTGTGTGTGTCGCTAGTGAAATTGAACTCAGCTTTCTAAAATAATG
Organism: Sinocyclocheilus anshuiensis; assembly: GCF_001515605.1. NCBI lineage: Eukaryota > Metazoa > Chordata > Actinopteri > Cypriniformes > Cyprinidae > Sinocyclocheilus > Sinocyclocheilus anshuiensis. The sequence continues at coordinate 1,838,316 of NW_015549571.1, forward strand.
TGGTTAATCATAGTTCTTTCATGTTTTAACAGGAGGGGGGCAATTAATTTTTCACGTAGGGTCAGGTAGGTTTGGACAGCTTTTTTCTCTTAATAAATCGTTTAAAAACTGCATTTTGTATTTACTTGCATTATCTTTGTGTAATATTACATTTTGTTTGATGATCTGAATCTTTTAAGTGTGACAAATATGCAAAAAAAAAACAAAACAAAAAAACAGGAAGGGGGCAAAAACCTTTTCACGGCACTGTATATTTTTGGCAACTGTAAAAGCCCTTTTACACCAGAAGTGAAATTAATAAGACTCTGCACCTCACTCCCGATTTCTCTCAACATGGGGAAAGGAGAGCTTTAAAGATAAGAAATAAGAAAACAGAGTAACTTGCCTTGTTGTTTGAAAAAAGTAATTCAGATATTTTGCTGTCATTTTAAAAGTAATGCATTACTTTACTAGTTACTTGAAAAAGTAATCTGATTACGTGTCTCTCATTACTTGTAAAGCGTTACCCGCAACACTGACACTTTCATTACTATGTTTCTTAAAACGCTTTAAAAAGTGAACTTTGTAATAAATTTTAATGAATAGTTTTGCTTTAAAGTTTAAATTACTGTTTTAATAATTTTGTTGTGGTTTAATTTTAAATTTGTTATTAAATATTACATTTAAAGTTAATATATTTTAAATGTGCTAAATTGCAATTTCATCATTGCAAACGTTTATACAAATTTGTTATAAAATATTTTAATACATTGAAATGACATTAGGGTATACTTTAGTTTACTATACTTGTCAGTACATTCAGCAGGATACTTTAACCATATTTCAAATACAATAGACGTGATTATGAAATTACATATGAAGATGAACTTAAAGTTGCAATAGGTGATTGTCTTCAGAAATATTTTTTGTTGTGCTGGTTGAAAGTCTCTTCACATAAATTGTATTTATATATTCTGTGGAAGGCGTAGGACCAAGAAATGTTCGTCCAATCAAAACGCTCGGTCCACTTTCCTACCTGCCTGTCAACATGTGTATAATGGTGCGTTCAAGTCATGTCGGATAGATCGTATTTACGAGTTGAACGCACATGAACGGCAGTTGTTATTATGAGTGGGAAACTCGAAATTTTCTTTAAGCCCCGAGTTTCCGAGTTGGGGGCGTGTCAATGAGAAACATGGCGGAATCGATGGATGCAACGTCTGTAGTTGACGGTAAATTTTTGTTTAAATTGATAGTTTAGTGGGTTGTCAGTGACAAGTACTGTAGAACTGCATGTCTGACAGAGGGAGACAGAGAGATTGCCAAAGTAAAACATAAATCACAATACTTATAGGTATTAAGCAGTGACATTGTCAGGCTTTTTATTTACAAAAAATAAGCTTTTTGAATGTGACAGGATTGTAATATAACAATTAATAACAAGTTTTTATGCGATACAGATTAAAGTGGCTTCATAAATTACTTTTTAAAAATATTAAAAACGCAAAACACTGCAAAACACC
>NW_015549571.1:1842017-1859813 GCF_001515605.1 Sinocyclocheilus anshuiensis
TTCAAGTCATGTCGGATAGATCGTATTTACTAGTTGAACGCACATGAACGCCACCACAAAGTCGTTATTACGAGTGGGAAACTCGAAATTTTCTTTAAGCCCCGAGTTTCCGAGTTGGGGGCGTGTCAATGAGAAACATGGAGGAATCGATGGATGTAGTTGATGGTAAATTTTTGTTTAAATTGATAGTTTAGTGGGTTGTCAGTGACAAGTACTGTAGAACTGCATGTCTGACAGAGGGAGACAGAGAGATTGCCAAAGTAAAACATAAATCACAATACTTATAGGTATTAAGCAGTGACATTGTCAGGCTTTTTATTTACAGAAAATAAGCTTTTTGAATGTGGCAGGATTGTAATATAACAATTAATACCAAGTTTTTATGCGATACAGATTAAAGTGGATTCATAAATTACTTATTAAAAATATAAAAAACGCAAAACACACCTGATGCGAATTCTTTTCTCTTCATTTTCTATAAGCAGAGTTAACAGACCCTGTTGTATTTTCTTGTAATTTATTAAAAGAAGGTACACCGCCATCTTGTGCCGACTAAACGGACTTGAACACACCTGATGTCGTAATTACGACTTGTCAACTCGTGAGTACGAACGTCCCAGGAGGACTTGAACGCAGCATTAGCATACCTCTGCGCACCCGGTTCGCGCAGACAGGATACATCATCAGTGTGTTCACGTACGCTGTGCAGACAGAGCAAGAATGGCAGACAAACATCAACAACCTGATCTTCCTTCTTGGTATTGTAGTCCTTTTACTAACTGTGCTATAAAGTTTTCTCACCGGTGAATGACACATGATGGCGATTTTCAGGGAGGGTGGGACATTCGCTTTCAATGCTATCAGGTTAAAGTTAGCATTTTCCAAGATCTCCTACTGCACCTTTCCCTACTCTACATTACATTTACATTTAGTCATTTAGCAGATGCTTTTATCCAAAGCAACTTACAAATGAGGACAATGGAAGCAATCAAAATCAACAAAAGAGCAATGATATGCAGGTGCTATAACAAGTCTCAGTTAGCCTAACGCAACATATGTAGCAAGTTTTTTTTTTTTATTATTATATAGTAAATAAAAAGAAAACAGAATAGAAAAAGAATAGAGCCAGCTAGTGTTAGAGGCATTTTTTCCTTTTTGTTAATTGTATAATAAATAAAAAGAAAACAAATAGATAGAACACAAAAAGCTAGTGTTCGTTTTTTTTTTGTTTTGTTTTTTTTAAGAATATAATTAGAATAGAGAGTTCTAGAGTTAGAGGGTCAAATAAAGATGTAAGAGATGTGTTTTTAGCTGTTTCTTGAAGATGGATTGAGTTGGGCAGGTCACTCCACCAGGAGGGAACATTTAATGTAAAAGTCTGTGAAAGCGATTTTGTGTCTCTTTGGGATGGCACAATAAAGCAACGTTCTCTTGCAGAACACAAGCTTCTAGAGGCACATAACTCTGAAGTAATGAATTTAGGTAAATGGGTGCAGACAGAGCCAGTGGTGGTTTTGTAGGCAAACATTAATGCCTTGAATTTTATGCGAGCAGCTATTGGTAGCCAGTGCAAATTGATAAACAGAGGTGTGACGTGCATTCTTTTCGGCTCATTAAAGATTAATCTTGCAGTGGCGTTTTGGATTAATTGTAAAGGTTTGATCGAAGTGGCTAGAAGACCTGCCAAGAGAGCATTGCAATAGTCCAGCCTGGACAGAACAAGAGCTTGAACAAGGAGTTGTGTTGCCTGTTCTGAAAGAAATGACCTGATCTTCCTGATCTTCTGATCTTATTCAATATCTTCCTAATGTTGTATAAAGCAAATCTGCAGGACCGGGCAGTTTTAGCAATGTGGTCTGAGAAAGTCAGCTGATCATTAATCATAACTCCAAGGTTTCTGGCTGTTTTTGAAGGAGTTATGGTTGATGTGCCTAACTGGATGGTGAAACTATGATGAAACGATAGGTTTGGTGGAACCACAAGCAGTTCTGTCTTGGCAAGGTTGAAAAAGCACTCTAAAGTTCAACTAATTGCATTTAATGTAAATTTAAACTGAAATTGTAATCAACGTGTGCACAAGTGCATTCAATTCAGATTGAATTTTTAAGTACACTCTTTTATAATACATATTTCCATACAAGTATGCTAAAGTGTACTTCTTTTTCACAAGGGATTGGAGACTTTCATATTAATTTTAGCATTGCTGCACTGTTTAAGCTACGTGCAGCAATAGATTAAATACAGTAAAACTAGCTAATGTCCAAAAAATACATAATTTCCTATCAAAAACAAGTTAAAGCCTTATTGGAACTAAAGCTGATCCAAATTAGAATGAATGTTTTTTGTCTTTTATTTTTTTCCAGGAATGATCAGATCAGTGAACAATTACAATTTAGTTTCAGTGTCTGTTGAGCGTACCATTAAGAACAGTTCACCTAAAAATGAAAATTCTTTCCATATTTACTCTCATCGCGCTCCAAATTAGTATGTTGTCCATTTTGGAGCTTGACAAACATTGTCACTATGAACCATTGTTGTATGGGAAGAAAAATGCTTATAAAACTCTTAAAAAGAAAGAAATAAGATCTAAATAATCCTCTCTCTGGAATGAAACAGCAGTAGCCATTACCGAAGTCCACCAGTTTGACTCCACCGTCTGTGGTGAGGAGGATGTTGTTGCCCTTCACATCGCGGTGGATTATTCTGTTGTTGTGAAGATGCTGGAGACCCTGAAAATAAAGCAAGAGAAACTTGAGTCAGTAAGTGGGGACTGAGGGCCAGACTGCCTCTGATCGGCCCCTGAAGTCTACAGCTGGACACCCTCTGTCTTTCCTCACTATCACGGCCCAAAATAACTACTCTGGCACGGTCAGAGGGCTGAGACAGCGTTCCCTGTGCTGGGGTGAGCAGATTACTTCAGTGAGTGTGTGTGTGTGTGTGTGTGTGTGTACTGTATCTCACCAGAAGTGCTCCATACAGGATGTAGGAGATGATGGGCTCCTCAAGACGTTTTCCCCTCATCAGCAAACCCTTTATCAGGTCAGTTACTGAACCCCCATTACACAACTAACAGAGAGAAATGCCAGACAGAGAGGGAAAGTAATGAGGAAAGGGAGAGAGAAAAGAACGATAGATGCAGTTACAGAGAAGAGGGCAACCAAACAACAGAAACTACATTAGTAAGGACTAAGCATTTTTTTATGAGTCATAAAATGACAAAACACACCACACAGCATTTTTATCCAGCGTTACTATCATCAGTAATAATATCATAATATCAGACATAATATTATGCATACGTATTAAATAGTTCAGCTAAAGAAAATTCTGTCATCTTTTATTCAGCTTCATGTCGTTGCAAACATACAGTCTTCCTTTCTTTGGTAGAACATTGAATAATATATATTTTATATATAATATTTCTAATATATATATATATAATCATATTTTGATTATTATATTTTAATCCTATATTAATCTGTTCATTGTGAAAACAATCACATCTATTCAGTTAAAACTGTGAACATGGTTAAAATATGGCTAGCTGCAAAACAAGCAATATTCAGTCAGTATGAGATTGCAACAAATTAGATTTATTGATGATAAATATATAAAGCTGTTTATTGTGTATTTAATTTGTGTAATCCAAATGGATGGAAATTTTATATGTAAATCAAACATATGTAATCAAATACATGGATCTTAAACTTAGGCCCAAATATGTATTTGACTACAGTGAAAACATGCAGTGACCAGCTCTAATCAGCACCAGTCTGTGTGAGAAATGGTTCAAAATATCAATTGTTATTCATTGCAAATCTTACCCTCCTCCATAGCTCTGAATAGCTTTTGCTTACATTGGGTTTACCTATACATAAATGACATTTAAAAGCTGTTGAAAGATTTTCAGTAAACTACTTCTATTTCAGACATTTTTCAGGACCAACGTTTGAAATGTAGATGTGGATAATGCAAATAAAATGCAAAACCAAGCATTTATAAATAAATGTACCTCCAAAACAAGCCATAGCTGCCCTCCAGAGAGCTCATCTGCTTTGTAGAACATGCCAAAGAACTTCACCACGTTGGGATGATTGGACAGCAAACGTAGGATGTTGTACTCGGCTTCAATCTCCTCATCCACATCCTGACACAGCCATTAGCATGAATCATATATGTTAGTACACAAAAAGCGCCCTAATTTGCATTTGTTGTGTGTAATGACATGGTGTTCTTATGAGGTTCTATGACTAACTACATTAACTGAAGCTAGAAATAATCGAAAATTGCAGCTGATTTAAAAAAGAAAAATGCTATCATATACAGTACAAAGACAACATGTCAGAATAGATTATAACAATGAAAAGGATGTAAAAACGCTCCCAAGCTTTCATGCATGTGCTTGTATGACTGGCAGCAGGGTAGTCGATGGGTACAATGAAGGCAGCCATGCATGCACTGTGCAGCAGGGGGTTATGGGGGATCAAGCAGCACTAATGACATCACACTACATGGGGAATATCAGCATTAGGCATAAAAATAAAACATCCTGACAAGTTTTCCAAAAATCAATAGTGCTATAATATGAAAATATCTGTGGGGGAAATTTAGGAAGAATATCTACTTTGTTAGTGTGACTGGGATTCTGAAACAAGCCGGAGGACAAGAGGGGAAGAAACGCCTTTAAATATGTTTTTTTTTTTCGGCTTTTAAATCATTGGAAACACTGTTAAGAGTCTTAGATCCTAAATGAACTTGACTAGAGAACAGAGACAATGGTTACTTATTCACAGTACATTTTCAGCATGTTTCAGAATCATTATTGAATAGTAATGTCACACTGCCCCCTTTTGAATCTATTGGGTCTACTCTATACCGATTAAGGTTTAAGACTCTCAAAGAGGGGAGAAAAAGAAAATAGGGTAAAATCATGGAATTCGTATTTTCCATGTGTTCACATCACAGCTGCAATACACTGAACACAGAAGAGATGCCACAAATGAAAATCTCAGGAGGCCCAACAATGACTCACATTAATGGGATCCAAAACTTTCACGGCTGCTTGACTTCCATCTTTCTTATTGATGACCTTGTAGACCTTGCCATAGGTTCCTTTCCCAATTGTTTCCACAATGTCCCAATCAGAAGATGGATCTGCCAGCGACTCCGGTCCGATCATGCTTGACTTGTAGGGATACAGTCCATAGAAAGACCTCCTGAACATAACAAGTAATTTAAAGCATAGATTTAACTCAATTTCGTCACATATTTTTATATAGTTAAAAGACATATTTTAGATGAATTATGTTTCTAATGATTTACATTTACCTTTTTTTTTTTTTTCACAATTTGAGTCATTTCAATAGGATTAGGAATCTACATGATCGGGAAACTTTTTCAAGGTGAGGCCACATTTACAATTGTTCTCAAATTTGTCTGGGTGAAATCCAGTTATTCCAGTAGGAACCCATGTGATCGAAATTTTTGTGAGTGCAAAAGATTCCCCATGCAGATTTTAACATGGTGTAAGTTGGTCACGCAAATTCACTGTGCTTTTACAAAGCTTGTTTGCCCTTGAAATGCCAGTAATGTTATTTCACCTTTATGGTGAATGTAAGAGTTCACCAGAAAAAAAAAAAAAGTAAATTCTCTTATCATTTCCCTCATGTCATTCCAAACCTGTATGATTTTATTTTTCATGGAACACAGAAGGAAAAACTGAGCAGAGTTCACAGTTAGTGTTCACTTCTATTTTCCATACAATGAAAATGAAAGTTTGACAGTGGCTGTGATGCTGCAAAAATAACAAATTGTGTGTAATGTTTCACATCTTCTGAAGCCATACAATAGATACAGTATGTGTGAGACAAGAGCTAATTCATTAGTCGCATGATTTCTCATCTGCGGCAGGTCTCATTAACGTTCACATATATTGAAATATCACACAGCATAATGTGCCACATCAGGGGTGTATTCCAGAAAGGAGGTTCAACAAACTGTGTTTCCAACAAAACCCACTTTCTGGAATACACCCCAGATTTGACATCTTTATACAAAACGTGTTTTGCGACTAGACCAAATGTGCTAAATTTTTGATATATGCATATTCATAATAGCACAGTAGGAAAATTTCTCTTAAGGAACACCAGAGGGAAGATTTTAGCTAAGATGTTCAGTCTAGTCCTTGATTTTTAGTCTGCTCCTCACATAAAGCTACTGAATGGCTTCAGAACTTATGTTAAACTTTTATGGTTCTCTTTTGTCATTTTTGTAGCTTGACAGTCCCTGACACAGTGAACATCCTGCCTATCATTCCTTTTGTATTTGATAGGGGGGAAATCATTGAGGTTTTGACACAACATGAAGGTATGAAAATATATGATGACAGAATTTTCATTTTTCTTTTGGCTCAACTCATCCCTCTAAATGATTTAAATTAGATTTGTAGAAATATAATGTTTTGTTTTGTGTGGTCACTTCATAATTGTTATCCATTTGTGTTGTTTCATAAAATGTTATTCATAATCGTGTCCATCATAACTGACATAGTTATATTTATACATAGAATTCGAAATTTGTACATTTGTAAACTGCACACTTGTAAATAACATATCTGTACATTCATTTAAACAATTAAATTTTTTGCTACACTTCTACGTCTGTATATAGTGCATTATTTAATTTTGTGTTTTTCTTATATTAGTGTTATATTCCATCTCTACTGTGTTATTCCTATGTATGTCTGCACTATCATGGGTGTTGCACTATGTCCGTACTTTCTTCTGCACTGGAAGCTCCTGTCCTCAAGTCAAATTCCTTGTGCGTGTAAACATATTTGGTAATAAAGCTCTTTCTGACTTCTGACTTCTTTCTGTTATTTCATAGTATGTTCCTACATGAAGCCTACACCTTGCAAATCTAATCAAAATGTGTCTCATTATGTCAAACAGGCTAATGGGTTGCATCAGACCACAATCACAATTTTAACACAGGGATTTAGAAACACACACACACACAACTATGACAATGACTTTGACTTGATGGTTGAGAAATATCAGGTAGCATAACAAACAGCTATTTTTTTCTCAAGGAAGTACAGTGAAGGGTCAGATATAATCATGCTGTCAAAGTCATGCTGCAATGCTGATATTTTGTAATAGGTGTCAGATTTTTCAATTTCTTATCAGTCTTTCTGACTTTGCTATGGTCCGTATGTCTTATGTTCCATAAGAAAGTAAGTTGATGCTTACTAAAAGCAATGCTTACAATGCTTATTATTTCCTAAAAGCAACATATCACATACTGTAGGGGGAAGCATATAAAACAAAAAAGGTCCTAAGATTGAGCCTTGCGGTACACCATTCTTGCTATTATTATTTTTGTTTAAAGTTTGTGTACTCAGTTACACAAACACAGTGGTAGTGATCTGACAGGAAGGATCTAAACACATTTATCCACAAACAAATCAAGAATATCACAAAAGACACTACGATCACAACAGTAAAAGTACTTACATGGAGAACAAGACCTCTCTTTGACTTAACGGCAAACACTCAAGACCCCACTAAGAGTCTCAAAATGTACAAAATGTCATCATAGTTCTATAGCCAAGACAAAAAATAATAATATTACTTGTAAAAGAAAAGAAAAAGGGTCTATAATTATTTTCTAAGCAAGAGAGCTGCCTGTGTCTCGTTGGCACATGGGAGTATTAGTTGATGGATTCAGATACCACTTTCCCATCACTGCGCTCTAAGAAGTCACAATCAGCTCACCATGATTGGATTTAACAGAGATTAACTCCGTCATGTACCTCAGGACTACTACTCTCTCATTTATCATTTAGAGTCGAGATGTCCAAAACCTTCCCTCCTGATTACATTCCTGAACGTAATCTAGAGGTATGGAGAGAGATACCACAGACAGGGACCTCAATACCAGGGGACCGATGCCTGTCCTCACCGTGGGGTGATGATAAACGAGGCACAAAATGTGCTTTGATTCCCAGCTTTAGTTCAAAACAGTGGAATGGATTCGGTGCCAACATATTGACTTAAAGTGTAGCAACAAATTTAAAGCATATGTAATAACATAAATTACAAGCAAGCAGTAAAGTATGACGACAAATTAGAAAATAGTATATAGCACAGATGTGCCGATATATGCTATAGATAACAGGGGTTGGCAACATCAACATTATGGTTATCAGTAAATTAAATTATGACACCTCTTCATAATAATTTTCTCATCAATGACCATGTAATGGTGAAAATGTAATGGTATTCTGCTCATGTAATGATTTTCACCAATCTCCCACTCATCTTGTTCTCCTTAAAAGGCAAAGACTTGTAAAAACTGAAGCACCTGCACCTACACACTGCAGAAGATGGTAATACTTTTACATGCTTGCATTTCATATTCACCTTCACAAGATTTTTTTTAAATAAATGATAATGGCTCTACCGAGTCTAATAATATATGACATGTGATGAATTTTGCCACTCACACAGACTCCTGAGGTAGGGAAGCGTTTAGTTTGAGGTCACGTTGAAGTGGAAAAGGTAAATGGTGTTCTGCCCGTGGGGCTCTGAGCCTCGCACACACAGAATTATGAATAGCATGAGCGATTAGAGCGATGGATGCTTCGACTGTGCCGTGTGAGATGGATATTTCATACCTCTCATCTATTTCCTGGAAAGGTAGAGAGCACAGCTAAATTTCGACTGATGTCGTTTTTTAGGAAGAAACACGCATTTGCCACACAAGGACAACAGAACGGACTTCAAGCTTATAATAATTGAAATACTATGATTGTGTGCTATTCAATATTGAATTGAAAATGTCTTTTAAATCACAATTTAATTTACTTTTGAAATCAATTTGAATTGAGGTTTAGTAAACAGACTGCAAAATAATTAATGCATGACCTGACAATCATAATTATCATAATCATTATCAATTATGATAATCATAATCAGTATATAAACTATTTCATTTATACACCGCTTGTCAAAAGTTTGGAATAATTCATTGGATTATTTAAGTTTTTTTGAAAGAAGTCTCTTATGCTCACCCAGACTGCATTTATTTATTGAAAAAGAAATACAATAAAAAGCAATAGTTGTGAAATATTATTACTTTTTTCAAATCTATTTTGCATATATTTTAAAATGTAATTTATTTCTGTGATGACAGTTTTCAGCATCATTACTCCAGTCGTCAGTGTCACATGATCTTTCAGAAATCATTCTAATATGCTGATTTGGTGCTCAATTATTATTAGTGCTCAAATATTAATAGTGGTTTTTATCTTTATGGATGTTGAAAACAGATTTTGCTGCTTCAGCATATTTAGCATATTAGAATGATTTCTAAAGGTGCAATTTAAAAGAAAACAGTTCATTTAAATTTTAATAATACTTCATAATATTACTGTTTTTACTGTATTTTTTTATCAAATAAATTCATATGAAACTTCCTTCAAAAACATTAATTATTCTGAACGTTTGACTGGTAGTATACATAGTTTCATATTTTAGTGGAAGGTTGCTTATTTTCCAAGAATGCTACAGTTTACCCCAACGTCAATTCAATTTCAGTATAATTGACTTCAATTCAGTTTCCAGTTCAGCATCCTGCCAAATGTTCAATTTACATCCACACTCATGAATCGAAAGAAAGACATTCATAAATTCAGAATTTTATCCAACACTGTTATATTGCAACGCAGCAGACAACACACTGGTGTCTAAACGAGTCTCACATTCATTAACTCCTCGAATGCTGCTTTGAAGTTTTATATAATAAAGTTTGAGGTTTGACCAAAAAGACAGCAGTCTTCAGCAATGAGAATGTGTATGTCACTTGCTGTTTGTAAGACAGCATGGATGGTTTAATAATGCTGGCCAAATGTGTTTTGCGTCAGAAGCATCTGTCAGTGTAGGAGTTGAATTGCCTGTCGGTCTCATCTGATCTGCTCTTCTCCAGATTAACTTTCACCGTCTCTGACAGCTCCTCACATCTCCACACGGACAGACAGCCACAGCTCATTTAACTCATATATACTTCAGATCATTCAATTACGGAGTAGCACTCAACACTTATATCTCATATCACAAGTTGTAACTTTCAAAGACTAAAGAAAAATCAAATCCATCAGCAGATCTTTTTTTATATTAATATTATTCGCCACTGCAGCCTTAACAAGTGCACAATCATGCAAAACTTTGTTACATAACCATAACTATAACTCTCCCCTCAGATACCATACTTAAATCCAGTACAAAAGATCAGCAATATGAATATCATAAACCAAACAGGGGTTCACTTCAGATTCAAAAGTGCAGGAAAAAAGTTTGAATGATAGCTTGATAATATATGTAAGTGGTTTAATTAGGAATAACAAATATGCAAATACATCTGGAAAAAAATAAAAATAACAAAGAACATACCTCAGTTTGATAGACCTCCCTAACAAGTTGCTGAATGTATGTGAGGGTTTGTCAATGCTACAAGCCTAAATCATTCTAATCAGCCTCTCTGAATTATTCATTAGGTTGTGATGTGTAATATTATCTTGTTTTAAATATTCATTAGACAGATGGAACTAGTCATAAAAGAGCTTTATATGGAAGACATTCAGTTATACACACACTAGCATGCGCACACACACAGGTAAGGAGGAGGGAATTGTTTATGAATTGTGTCGGTCATGTGACTCGAACAACTCCCATAATATTTTGATGTGCAGAAGCACTTACATTCACAGATTATGTGCTCACAGGCAACAGGTGATGACTTCTGGAGTCCAATATTACCTGATTATTTTAATATAGAAGGATTGTTAATAACTATTATGAGCTGAATGCCATAAACTATGAGACAGAATAGATAACCTATACATCTTTCAATATAAAGCTCCCTCAGACAGGTTCAGAAATATCCCTCGTGCATGGTCACAGAAAACACAAACATAAATGTGTTAGAAAGATGTGTTAGTAAAAATGCAAGCTCTTTGTGTGTTAGCCTGAGGTAGTAATGCTACAACACTGAGTCTCTGCAGTCATAAACAGAGACTGTGTTGCTATGGCTCATATTCTCATGGGAACGAACAGGAGACCAGTGAAGCAGGACCTGAGTGGAAACAACAGCCAAGTACAATAGCTGAGTGAACGCTGCCTCTCATAGTGCACGTGTCAGTCTAACATCTGTCCAAATACACACAGATCATATTCTGTATTCACAATACACAGCCTAAACAGTCAATGTACTATAAAGTATAAAGCCTACACTGTAAAAAATGATTGTGATTTTAACAGTAAAAGACTGTAAAAATGCTACAGTAGAAACCTGTTAACTGGTTAACAGTAAGTTTCCATACTATATTCGGTGAATACATGTAATCACGTTTAATGTGATTTTACAGTAAAATACTGTTAAAAATACGGTTTTTGGAAGTGAAAAAGAAAAAGTCATTGTATAATTTACAGTGAAAAAACGTAAATTGACACTCCCAGAATTCCCTGCATGAGGCTTCATGTTTAATGTTTTTGTTGTTGAAATAACATGTTTTTTCTTAATTTTTTTCTTATCAGTTGTGTACACTAGGGTTTAATCTTACATGTAATGTTGTTAAATGAATGTTTATTGCATTATTTCAGTATCATGAGTGTCACCAGGATGGGGTTTAGTGTTTGTGTGAATGACACTGTGCACCTTCAATATAGAAGTATTGCCCTCCTCAGCTCGTAGAAAAGCTGTTTGTGATGAGCTTTGGTTCATCACGTGACTTTCTCATCACCACCAGTTTTTGGTGGTTATCAGTGCATTACAATGGTTCAAAACAGATATTAACACTCCAATATGTTGGTTTATTAATATTACATCAGTTAATGAAATACGGTATTTTCTTGTGAATTTAAGTTAAGTCTGTAAAACCTAAAATGTTGCTACCATATTTTTACTGTGAAGTTCTGGCAACCACAGCTGCCGGTATTTTACCGTAAATATCACAGATTTTTTTTTTTACAGTGTACTGTATAATATTTGATGTGCAAATTGAATGAAAACGAAAGACCTGTTGTGATTTGCTAGTTTCTCATTTTGAATCAAGTTCAAGGCCTTTTTAGTATTATTCACTTGTGTTTTTGTGGATTTGTTTTATTGATTTTTATAAAACATAAGAGGTACTTTTATATTATTAGTAGTATTTCAAGATTTGTTGAATTTAATTACCCATACACCATTTTTAGAAAAAAATCATGTTCGAATGTGAGTATCAAATATGATCATCAGGCTCTTGAGGAACGTTTAATTGTTCATCCCTCAATCATCATTGCATTGCACAGCATTATATGTTTTGAAACTACTGAGCTTAGATCATAAAACTAAGCATTTATATATCATCTTACTAAGAGATAATATTGGAGATATGGAGTGACGGCTGATATTTATATCATTTTGTGTTAGTAATCTGTTATGCTGTCATAAAGAGTTCACTTCTTTACAAGCTAGCAGAATTTCTTCTCACATTTTGGCCATATGAATAATAACAGCTGCACCAAATTGCATAGTTTTGCCTCTGAATAAAACTGATGTGATTCTTTTTTTCTTCTTTCAGTATGAGCACTATATTCTTGCTATATCACACCATATACTGTGTGTGCAGTGGTGGATGAAGTACACAAAACAAGTAGGCTACTTGAGTAAAATACAGGTAACCTAACAAAATCTTACTCCAGTAAAAGTAAGTACTCCTTTTCAGTTTTACTCAAGTAAAAGTACAAAAGTATTTCATTTTGAACGTACTTCGGTAAAGTAAAAAGGACTATAAATTAATGTTTATTTTGAATTGTAACTTTTAATATACTTTTATTTTTAATCATTTTATATTATATATGTAAGGGATAATCAACGGTTTGCCGTGCATTAAAGGATTTTAAATGCAGGACGTGGAGGCCAAGAACCACCCGACGCGAATATATATTATTCCACGGTCTGTCTGAATACTGGATTCTGATTGGCTGGCAGGTATGCATTAAAACCGATTAATGCACAGGTAGTTCCAAGTCAGTTTAATCACAGTTCCATATTAATGCGTTGCTTTAATTGATGCCCACAAACACACGCGCACACACACACACACACACACACACGGAGAGAGAGAGAGAGAGAGAGAGAGGTCGGAGATCGCAGATTGCGCTGCTCACACACATAAACTTGTTGTCAACGCTTCCACTCGATTTTTATGAATAAAATAGCCTAGATACTTGATCACTAGGCTACATTATATTCCTCAACAGCGAGGTGGTAAAATCGCTGTTTTTGAAGCAATTAATTGTTTTTAGAGAGATGCGCAGACGCAGGTAAAACACACAAACCTCTCTCTCTCTTGATCGATAATTAATTGAAATAAATGCTATAATTCATTCAAATAAATGTGATCTTACATTTATTCGCCTCGGGAGGTTCTTGGCCTCCACGTCGTGCATTTAAAATCCTTTAATGCACGCAAACCGCGTTGATTATCCCTTACATATACTACAGCTCAAAACACAGGTGAGAGGGGCTTGTAATAGGCTACACTATCAAAACATTGAATATATTAAATATCAGTTTAGGTTACTGATACTTCATGTGTGTAAACAAGTGAAAAAAAACTGCATGTGCCATAAAAACCTGATGTATAAAATATGATACTCAACAAAAACAAGTATGCAAATTTTCAATAAACTGTTCCATTACAAATAAAATTAAATCAAATCATATGTCAGGCTTTACAAGTTTAACTTCCAGCAATAACCTTTTGTTTAATGTAAAGATATTTGCAAAATAGCCAGAAGTTTATTACAATTATTAAGAACAAAAATTAAGATACCCTAGCAACTGCATAACTAGTACACTAAAAACCACCATCACTAAGAACACCTTAGCAACCGCATGACAACGGTCTGACGCTCTCTCTCAGTGTGGGAAAGGTGTGGCAGAGGAAAGCAGACACCACACACGGAGGCTGATGGGTTTACATTACCACTGCAACACAACAACACAAGCGAGAAATGGACAGACACAGTTGGTTTCTAGAGAAGCGTGGCAGAACTGGTCATGTGAGCGTGTAAGTGAAATGAGAGTTGGCAGCACAGGCAGAAAGAAAGAAGGTTTTACAACATAATCTCATTTTCTAAGCTCCCCTCTCACACATGGACTTCATTCAGGGCAAAGGTGCACAGTCCTGTCCACTCTAATCCTGTTACGGGAATGTGACAGACTGCGCCGTCCGTCCACCAGTAAACGCTGGATTTACAAGCACGACCTCTTACTGTATGACTGCTGACACATCGATCCGCACTAACTGAGACCAACAGTGCACATGAGCCATCACAACTCTACTGGCTATGAAGCTGTTGTGAACGAGCACTTAGAATACAACTACAGTAGTAAATACAGAATTACAAGTACAGGCTGTGACCAATTTTGTGGAAATTGTTATTTTAGGATTCTTTGATAATTAAATAAGATTTAGCAGCGTACTTTAATTAGGGTCAACTTTAGCACAAGACAGCATCTCTTGATTTTTTTGGTCGATGAAAAATGATGCTAGCTAGATGTGATTAGATGCCAATGCAAACACTGACATGCATGTTTGTGCTATCAGTCTGCAGTGCAGAGATGTACGTTCTTCAGCGGTGTGTCATGCATATTAAACATCACCACAGTGAAGAAACATCACACACTCTCTCACCATATCCTGCCTTGGAGATGATAAAACTCTGTCCTCTGTATTTCCTCAGCGTTATCCAGCCCTCTGGGCACAGGGTGAAACACACACACACACACATACAGACACATACAGACACATACACACATACACACATACAGACACACACACACATACAGACACACACACACACACACACACACACGCACACACACACATACAGACACACACACACATACAGACACACACACACACACAATATGCATTAATTCATCTCACTCACACACACACACACACACACACACACACACACACATGACTCAGGGTTAGTTAGCATCCTGAGAAACTACACACACACTTATCATGAGCTTTAATTGGACACACACTACATCACACTGCAAAAACACTCATTATCAATGCAGTCGTTGACACACAGATCAAATTATATGCATCACGTTCAGTGTTGGGGGTAATATATTACAAGTAACGCGAGTTACGTAATCATTACTTTTTTCAAGTACTAGTAAAGTAACGCATTACTTTTTAAGTTACAAGAGAATATCTGAGTTACTTTTTCAAATAAGTAACGCAAGTATTTTTTCCAATTTATTGATTGACAAGCTCTCCTGTGCCCATGTTGAGAGAAATCAGAAGATGTTACTGTAGTTCTAAAATAAATATGAATATGCATTACTTCATCTCACTCACAAAACAAAACAAAACACAGATTCAGTATTCCTCAAAATGAATAAAAATAATGCAACTCAGAATATGATGCAAACCTGCAATAATTAAATGTTAAACAACACAAAAAATAGAACTTTTTTATTTTAAAAACAAACAAGCAAGCCCTGTCCAGATTTTAAAAGTAACGCAAAAGTAACATAACGCATTATTTTCCATAAAAAGTAACTAAGTAATGTAATTAGTTACTTTTTTTATGGAATAACGCAATATTGTAATGCATTACTTTTAAAAGTAACTTTCCCCAACACTGGTCACATTAGTCAAGAGCCATTTCTGTTTACCTCTCCATATGAAATTAAACTAAGGCAGGCTGAGCTAATATAGGAGAATCAAAGTATTTTTACAGTTTGGGAATATATGTCATGAGACTAAACACACACACACACACACACACACACACACACACACACATATACATAAAAAAAAATGCTTACATTTATACGATTAAATTTCAATTAAATTTGAACACTATTTATAGCTAATATGGTGTAATAACTTTCTTTTCCCTTTAAGTTCTCTTAGGTCACATGAAATCAATACAAATGATTTTCCGAAAATGCTCGAGGTGATGTTTCTGACCTGCTTTGGACCGCATCGGTTCTTCCATTGGCATTTCCTGTAAGAATATTGAATAATTAGCCAAAAACCTTTACATTCAAGCTTTATTATCTACCTTTTATTATATAATTAACGTGCAATAAAGGAACTGTTCGTTCTAATTGTAAACGTACACTAGCTCAAGCTGTGTAGATGCTGTTCTGTGGATTATCAAATAACCTATCACAGCACACTCAACATCACCTGTAATCATGTCTACCTTCGTGGCCTTGGACTGCACTAATGGCTTTTTTTGCCATTCTATTTTTTTTGTAACCAGTTAAAACAATAATTTAGAGAAGACCTACCTGCCATAGCTGGTTTCTGACATATCCAAAGTGATTTTCAAACCTTCCTAGCTGTCCTAAGGTTAATAATTCACTAGAATTTGATAAGTTCCTGTGTGAGTGCTTCAGAGAGGAAGCAGTGTGCACACATGACCAGTCCCAGCACAAGCACGGGTGCAATATAACACTTACAAACAGCTGGATGATGAGTTACTTCATATAAAAAGCACTGTAAAAAGCAATCATTTCTGCAGAATTTGGGAAGGTGGACTTTAAAAATAAAGTTCAAAATGCAAAACTTTATGATTCTAGAAAAATAAATCTATTTCAGAAGATCATGATACCTACTGTATATGCTGGAATGCATGCGGCATCAAAATATTCACTGCATCCATTACAAAGCATTTTTCAATCAAACCTGCATAAACAGAAACGGCAACCATCCAAACAAATAGAGTTTGCTAAGCTAATACGCTATGATGCCATGCACAATGTAGGCGGTGTACTGGTCAGCTATTGTGCTGCCAACCCACTTTCCATTCAGCGCACAAACATGTTTACAGGGGTTTGGTTTCTGGGCCGCAGCACGACTTCATTGAAGATTGAGCCATTAGGCCGATGAATGGTGCGCTCATTTAGCAGACGCTGAATCTAATGCAGCGAATCTAATGCTTTGTCTGTTGTCTGCTCAATTATAACATGTTTGTAAATGTGTTTGGCTTTACCAACAATAAATCAGAAAACAGACTGGTATGTTCTGTGTTACCTTTGGCAGAATTCACATTATCTGCTGTAACTAACTGGTACAGTAAGGGTCATGTTCTCTCTCGGCCTAGATAAACTGAGCCTCTAGTGGCCACAGTGAACCCTCGTGAGAAAAGACAAGACTCTCATTAATAAGATGCGGTCAGTTACCAAACCCCAGCAAAAAGAACTGCTGCTACATTTGCCGATTAGAAACGTTAACAGCCAAACAATATTAACTGAAACAAGAGAAATTCAATGGTGGCACCTGGAAATGATATACAGCTCACATTTAGACAATGCCTTTAAAATAATTCATTTCAATAAATCACTTTATTTAACTACAGCATTATTCTACCTGGTAAATAATTTGTCACTGTGAGTTGTGATTTATTTCATATGAAAATGTAACAATAACACTGGGGGGAATGAAGGGTTCACCATGAATAAGCTATAAACTCATTCTTAGGAAATTCTCAGTGACATTTGTGCTACTCTAGCTGATCTGATTGAATATAATTAATATAATATAAATTATAATATAATAATATAATATACATTTTTTTAATCTCCCCGTTGCATTTATTAAAATAAAACATCATGCTTTCATGCCTACATATTTGTTTTTTTCCGAAAAAATTTATGCAGTTTCTTTTCTGTCTCTGTACTGTTAAAAACGCACTCTTGCTAAATAAAAGCATTATT
>NW_015549571.1:1859929-1871355 GCF_001515605.1 Sinocyclocheilus anshuiensis
CCAGGCCTCCTGCATGTTAACAGTTTTTAGACTAGTGGGGCCCATTTTCATTATCTTGCCTAGGGTCCCACAACCCTATGGGCCGGCACTGAATGATAAATAAATAAATGGTAACACTTTAGATTAAGGAACACATATTCTCTATTAAATAAGAGTTAATAAGCAACTTGCTGAATAGTGTTCCCTAATCTAAAGTGTTACCAAATAAATATTGTAATAAAATATGCTTGCATAAAGCAGCTGGTGAGAGCAAAATATTATTTTTATGTGATAATTTAATTATTTTATACAATATTTTATTAGTTACTCATATTTAATTTTTTAAATAATTTATTTATATAATATTTTAATATAGACAAAATTTAACATTTCTGGATTAAAAGTTTGAGAATAAAGACAACAAAAACACACAAAGGCAAATCAGAGCATCTGTATATTTTATTCACATATGTTACATTTTGCATTAAATGTCATTAAAAGTCACCCTTTCAGAGATGACATCATAAAGTCTGAATCAGCACCTATACAGTAATGTACTGTATTACTGCCTGCCTGACAAGCATTCACCGCAGGAGAACACACCAGCATTATCCACCCGTCACACTTAGCACAACTGTCTGTCTATACAAAGTTGGGAAAGAGAGTAAGAACTCTCTTAAAAAAAAACAGCAGCATGCAAGAAATCAAGACAAAATAAGAAATGAAAGCAAACTTCAAGTGCACTGAAAACATCCTCCCTCCAGCATGGCATGATTGCAGCAATGAGAATCAATACCTACCAATCAAACTGATCAATACAAACCAAACATGCTTTTTCTGGTGTGCGTGTCTGAATATATGTGTGTGTGGTGTTGGGGGTGCTTGTCTGTTTTCAGTAGGAAACAAACAAAAAGCAAAATGCCCTCAATATAACTGGACATCACGTGTCACTGTAATCACACTGATTATTATTATTGCAAGGGCTCCACTGATGTCATTATTTTGATTGTGACCCACAAATCTAAATATCATATGGAAACTGTACTGCAAACTTCATTTAAATGTGTGTATTTAATTTCTATATACAATTAAAACAAAAAGGGGACAATTTATTTTATTTTCTTCCCCCAAGAACTCTCAGTGTGGTGTCAGGCTTTAGGTTTAGACTGGGGTCATTTTATGTCAATGTGAAGCTTGATCTTACTTTTTAAGGGGGCAAGGATTAAATGAGAAAGTACTAAAACTAAACCATTTGCTAACATAGGAGTTGCATAAAATAAAGAAAGTGTGTGCCACACCATACATGTCCATCACTGGACTGGGCTGCAATATTCAATTTGATGTCATCCAGTTTAATGCATTTTCAAATAATTAACTTCCGCATGCAAAATGCCCTCTCTACAGTTACAGATTACACAATCAAAGATGGTCCGAGGACAGAGCTTTGAGGAACACCACATGTATCGGACTGGAAAACTAGCCTTCGCTAAAATGTCTATTTGTATCAAGTACCAAATTATCTTTTTTTTTAACTTTCTGATAACATTAAAACAGATCTTTTTTCTTTTTCTTTTGGTCTGATACTTTTGCATAAAGGATCTACACACAATCTGGCCGAGTTCAAAGCAGTAGAACTAAGTGACAACCCTTTTCTCAGGAACACTTCAGATCAGGAATTCAATATCCTGAGTGGTGTGCGCATTAAAATATCGTCCCAACAACACAAATAATGTCTT
Source organism: Sinocyclocheilus anshuiensis (assembly GCF_001515605.1). Classification (NCBI taxonomy): domain Eukaryota; kingdom Metazoa; phylum Chordata; class Actinopteri; order Cypriniformes; family Cyprinidae; genus Sinocyclocheilus; species Sinocyclocheilus anshuiensis. The sequence goes on from NW_015549571.1 coordinate 1,861,645, forward strand.
TAAACAAGGGAAAACTTCACTACCTGCAAAATCCTAGAGGAGGAGAAATTAGGTAATGGAAGCCAATTGCTACAAAATCAGTCAAGACAATTATGACTAACTTTCTTAACTTCAGAGGTTTTTGCAAATGTGCATTGAGCCTCTAGATATACAAGACCAACAGAACAGCCATCAAACGGCTCTTTGAACCAGAACTCAGTGTAAACACTGCCCCCTATGGACCATCTGACACCAGTCCAGGCATCATGTAATTAGAATATCGTAAAGACAATCAAACTTTGAGGGACAACTGACTTGGTGGGTATGTTGTTAGATTTTCTGGTTATAGTTCGGTGAATCTCAGGAATATTCAAGAATATTCCCAGATCATTATTTTACCCTTAACCAAAAGAAAAAAAAAAAAAAAAGTATTTTGCATAAAAAAAAAATCAAGCAGATTTTCAGAACCTTAATTGTATTGCATTATTTTCCTGACAAATTAAACGCATCTGCCCACTCTTTACAATAAAGAAACACATAGACTCTCTCTCTCTCTCTCTCTCTCGCTCTCTCTCTCTCATAAATATATTTTAAGGTTACCGTTATGACATTTATGTGAGGAAAAGGGTCACAGATCATTATTTAACGACTAGCTCCGTCTCTAGCAATTAAATATGTGCTACAAGGTTGTAGGGGATTTTTTTTTGTATTTTTATAATAAACTCAACAGACCAGCCAACCACCATCAAAAACAAAACCATTAGGAAAAAGAAAAAAAAATTTTTTTTTTTTTTTTTTTTACAAAGGTATAATTTACTTTTTTCAAACAATGAATAGCAGCACTTATTAAATATTAAAATCTTTTATCTGAGACTACAAAATAAAAGAAAAAAAATATATAAAATAAAATACCTGAGGATGACTGCAACTACACCTCGAGTCAGACAAATCTCACTTTAGCTCTAATCGGTTGATATTTCACATCATACCCTGCGTTTTGAACCCACAATCAGTCTTATGAGATGTGTTTCTCAAATAACTCAAATAGCATGATGTGGTCAGGGGTGCGGTGGGGTGGTGGGGGGGTATGTTGAGAGTCTTGGTAACTTTAGCATTCAAGGTTTTGATATTCATTCTGATATCTGTACATGATTTGTTTCACATTGGTCAAAATAATTTTTTTAAAAGTCTGTCTCCTCAAAAACGATGTCAGTTTTCCAAAAGTTACAGAACGGGAGTATTATTCCACTCTGTGCGTCCAACAGACTAGACACTCACCTTGAGCTTGCTGGGACAAAACAAAATTCTCCCCTATAAATCCACACCAAAAATCACTTTAAAACACGCGCGCACACACACGCTGTTAGTCAATAGGCTTGATTGTACACTAAACTTCATATGAACCCAGGCTGTGGCCAACTCAATGCAGGTTTTCTTTATATTACACGACAGAAATCATCAGAGGATGCCACAGAGGCTGGCACTGACATCATGTGACCTGTCCTCTCCAGGTTGTGGGCTGTACTGTTAAAGTCCATTGTAATGGGGACCCCAGCGCTTGTTGATGTGGTCGAAGGTGTGCGAGACCCACTGCTGCTCCAGAACGCGGTATCTCTCCTCACATAAATACAGAGGCTTTCCTCGACTACGGAACAGGAAAAAAACAAGAGGTCACAGCAGGAAATGGAAACCATTTTATTTATAAAAGAAATGAACAGGGAAATGAACTCGGTTTCACAAATAAATGACTACTGGGCAAGAATGCCACAAAAATGGACAAAATGCAAGATTAAAAGTGAACATGAATTACATTTTGATCTGAAAAATGCCAATTTTGCAGCAATTACATTTAGATCGGCTCACATTGCATTCGATGTCTTTTTTGCAGCACTGAGAACTGAAATCAATCACGTTTCTATTGAGCTTATCAATGTGATGGCCAATCAAGCGTTTAGAATAGCCCCCCGTGAAAACGCCAGCGTTGTTCAGTGTGTGTGTTCGTTCACTGACTGAATTCTGCACTCTTGTGAATTCTCTCATCATTAAAGTTCAGATACAAATGTAAGATGATTTATTTATGAGTAAACGGCATCGGTAATTAATATAATGGGAGTTTTTGTGAGAGTGAGTGCAGAACTAAAGTCACTATCCACTTCATTGAGAGCTAACTTTCTATGCACGCTTTCTGTATATAATTTGCTTTTCTTGCTACTAAGATAACCAATGTGAAGTCTTCATTTTCAAATCTGTAAAAAGCAATAAATTAATTCATAAACGGTTCTCAGCTTATTTTGTCTGTGTAGATAAAATATGACATGCTGTTTCCCCAAACACATTTTTTTAAGTATTTACGTATTCTACATATCAGATACTTTTGCTTTATATTGATACAGTTTGATTGGTAACAGTCTATAGTACTCTGATCGATTGAAATTGATTCAATTTAAGTATTTGGCATTAAAAACAGCACAGATGAATTTAATACAGTAATTATAAAAACTGCCCTTACAAAGATTGCAAAAAAAAAAAAAATTAAAAATCCCCTCAGTCAATCCCAGGGCGCAAATATATCTCTTTAATGGAAAAGCACATTTCTGACCCAGCTACTGGGATCTGAGAATTAAATCTAGATGCAATATCTGGCCATCAGAGCAGTGAGAAGATTACCGTAGGTCTCTGTCCTCCTCTCCATGAGCGTCCAGATACACAGACCCCCACAGACAGAAGCGATGGCCTCGGATGATAATGATGACCGAGGCGTTTATCAGGAGGAAGATACCAGTCGCTGCTCCGCAGTGCTGAGAGTGCTTTGGATTAAAAAAAACATATATCATTATAAACATTAGGGATGCACCGATACCACTTTTTCCAGTACTCGCCCGATACCGATACTTTTATTTTTGGTACTTGCCGATACCGAGTACCGATACCAATATTTTTATTGCATTTGTACATTTTTTAAATATTGGGTACAGAAACCAAAAGAGTATGTAACCAGTATCAGTATCGGTGCATCCCTAATAAACATCATCATCAGTGTAAGGATCTTTCAAACTGAAGCGTGCAGATTTTGCCACACACTCACCAGCACACACTCACAGACGCCCTGCTGTTTACAGCAGTGACCCTTCAGACACACGAACGCGCCGCACACCAGGCACAGCGCAGGGTCTTTGGGGGTCTTGCCGCAGCTGGTGCAGGATTTCCTGTGGTAGTACTGGAAGATGGTGTTGTAATTGTCTGGGAGAAGCAGGAGGCGAGGGGCGGCCCACTGCGGATCCTGAACTAATAGAGACTGAAGAGAGACAAGAAAATCATGACATGACTTTTCACTGACAGTCAAAATCTTTTTAGTAACATTTAATAAAAAAAAAATTGAAGGTGAAATCTCTCATTTCTGCCCATCCTACCACTGGTCGGATAAACAGACCCACAACAGGTTGAGCAAATGCTGCTGTGGGCCTGGTCAAAATGCTCAAACGTGACTCTTTCAGTTTTCAATATATGCTTTTTCTATGGAAACCTCTTCATATTAAAGTTACCAGGAAATCGAAATTAACCATTCTTTTAAATGGAATGTTGCCGTGTTTGTGTCCTATGATATTCTTTAATAAAAAAATAAAAATAAATAAAGTTAAAACATTTAAATTGATTTGAGATAAAAAAAAAAAAAAAAACATTAAAAAAAAAAAGAAAATCTTAAAAAAAAATTCAATCCACTCAAATTGAATCTAATCTTTTTAACATTTTGCCGCCTTGGAATTATAAGGTTCTATCTGCATTCTGAGCAGTTTTGAGATATTGAGCTTTTTGCGTTCCATAGACTTTTTCAAAAAAAAAAAAAAAAAAAAAGGCCCAAAATGTACACAGCTTACAAAAGAAACATCACAATGTAAATAAGCTGTCACAGAATAAGAATATGTGAATAACTCCATTTTGACACAAATGTCAGACAGAACCTTATAATTCCAAGGCGACGATTTGTCAAAGTTTTGTCCTAATCAGCCATGACTCTGAGAACTGACACAATTCAAGATATTTTACTGCTTAGTGTCATAAAATCTGCTGTTCTGCAGCATGCATTATTATTTGGTTCAAACCCTGCTCGATAAGTTCTAGTTGTATACTAAATATTGTCTGTTGCTTGGCAACCACTCTGTTGGAACCACAGCTGATTCTGAGGAACTACATTGTTTGGTGGAAGAATACTGTTTTTATTAATATCATTACAGATTATTGTTTTATTTTGTGAAACCTAACTACGTATATGGAATAACCGTTTTATAAAAGCAAAAAGCCCCAAGAAGCCGTGGTCTACAGTGAATTTATAACAGTTAAGGGGGTTTTAGTCACTCCGCTTCACGTCGTACCTAACAACGCCCCTTAGCTGTTATAAATTCACTGTAAACCACGGCTTCTTGGGGTTTATTGCTTTATCAAATATGATGCTTACTGTCACAGGTCATGCTTGGTTAGGTCACAGTGGTTAACCGTATTAAAGACAACGACCGATTAAATCACTGGTGTTAGCAAGACCCCAAATGAAACAGCAGGAGACACAAATACAGACCACAGACTGCTGAGTGGGAGTATCGGACCGAGCGATGACTTCTGAACACCACTGACTGATCAGATCGAAAGCATTGAGGTTCCACTCCAGACACGCTGCACTGGACTGAACAGAACCAGCCAAACCCAGACACCCGGCCAGCAGAGAGAACTCCTCCTCCACCTGTGACCACAGACAGCGGCAGTCTGTCTGTCAACTATGTGAAAATCCGTCTTAATTTAGACAGCAGATGAAATGTGTGTGTGTGTGTGTGTGTGTACCAGGCAGCCGGGTAAGCCGTCTCCATACAGGTGGTGCTGCAGTAAACAGGACAGTCTCAGGAAGGGCAGACAGAAGTGCTGTAGGCTGAACTCAATGGACTGAGGAGACCACACACTGGAACTCAACTACAGAGAGAAGACACCATTAATAACAGCTCATTCCCTGCTGATAAAGCCGCTTCCTCAAGAGATCAGAACAAGCTTCAGGCTCAAATAACAGTGAGCTCCATATTCCTCTAGAATAGAGAATGACTCTTCTTTGGCTGGCTGTCATAAAACTTTAGGTATTATGAAATTCGAAGTTATTTTAAAAGAAATTAATACTTTTATTCAGCAAGATTGCATTTATTTGATCAAAAGTAACGGCACTTTTACATTGTTACAAAAATATGTTTAGAATAAATGATGTTCTTTTCAATCTAAAAAATAAATAAATATGGAGTAAAAGAGTGGAGTAATGGCTGCTGAAAATTCAGCTTCGCCATCACAAGAATATATTACATTTTAGTATATATTCAAATAGAAAACAGTTATTTTGTATTGTAATAATATTTCATAATATAACTGTTTTTACTGTATTTTTGATCAAATAAATGCAGCCTTGGCAAGAAAAACAGACAATAAAATAAATAAATCTTACTGACCCCAAATGTTTGAACAATAGTGAACACGCATACATAGTCCTTGCACATAAACATAACCGATTTAATGATTTTACATTTGTAAAGTGTAAAGTTCCAAGTACCAATTTTGTTTTATTGTAATGTATCCTGATTTGAGATGCAAAAAAAAAAAAAGATCTGACTAGAAAAAGACTAGTCTAGGAAAGTCTAGGAAAGTGAAAAGACGTGTTTCATGACATGTTTGCAAGGCAAGCTCAACAATGGGTCCCTTGGATAAGTGTCTTTTCTTCATAAAAACAAAAACGCTGTTGCTGCACTACATATTCTCATTATAACTGCTAATGAATTCAATGACATGAGCATCATTTTTTTTCTCCAGTAAATGTACTTTGTAAGATTAATCATAAAGGCAAATCAAATTATCAGCATGTTTTGTTAGGTCAACTCATCATTGCAATGCATATAAATGAATTAATAATTGCAAAACTAGAAAAAGACTCCTATATAATGGTGTGATAAAACTGTTCTGTTGTGCTGTGACTCACCACGAATGTTTCCTCAGAGTTGGTGTCATACACATCTTTGGCCTTCGTCAGCTCAGAGATCACATGACCCAGGAGCGACTCCCATGATTTGTCAGAGTTTGGCGGGTTCTGCGAGTGAAATGGCATGAATGAAAGAAATCAATGTTTTAAATTACTCTCCCATCAGACTGGAATTAGGGCTGCACGATTATGACAAAAATCATAACTGTCAATTATTCCCTTGAAATTGTAATTGCGATTATTAATTATGATTATCACAATTTACATTGAATGATGTTTATACCATTGTTTGATGCAACTGCACGCCGTATTTTTATATGAAAATAAACAAGCTGAAAACACTCTAACTGAAAAACCTTTAGTGCTTTCCCTAACTGGAATCACTGTTATTGTACCAACTGGACTGAATTTCAAATCCTAGTGAGCATGACTACCTAGACACCACTGTTGGCCATCACAGATGAAACGGAGCATTTGAATTTAAACAACATTTTTTTAAACATCTGAATGCACCTATAATGCTGTCTAGGAAGGCAGCTTGCTAAGTTTTGAAACACATTCCATGTGTTATTTTAAATGTCGGCAAATTGCAAAAGCAATGAAAATTTCAGGCAGAGAGAGGGATGTCGTGTGACTCTATAATGTGGAATTAAAGCAGTCTGACTGATGACATGATGAAACTCTTCACATTACTCCATTTATTTCCCACAAAGCCCCAAAAAGAGTCATTTAATGGAGTGCAGAACCATTGCTAATGATCTCTTCTGTGCTAGTGAAAACCTCTGAGTGAGATTTATCTGAAGGATTTCCTCATTCTGGGTTATCTGAACATTATTACGATCAACCCCTTAAACAAACAGCACTGAGGGCCAATAACACATTCCTTCTCTTAATAAAATTAGCTTATCCTCAAGGGTTTTAATGTGCAATTTAATCATCATAAAATGGATAGTTCCAGCTTTGAAGTCTGACTGGATGAGCCACATTGAGAATAATAAACAATACAAATATACACACCAATGACCAAACATCAACTGGATCTACATTAGGGCTGGGATGTGTGTTAGAATAGTTTCTTGAAGTTCTGCTTTGTGGAACAACAATATAAATTGGTTCACAATTGGCGCCTTAATGTAGATTAGGGCTGCACGATAAATCGCATGCGATATTTAACGCGCATCTTATCAGTGAAGCCGGTTCTGTAATCAGCGGTAAATCTCCATCACCTGCGGGCTTTCACATTGAGCAGCATTAACTACCGGCTTTCTGACAAGATGCGCATTAAATATCGCATGCGATTTATCGTGCAGCCCTAATCTACATTAAGGCGCCAATTGTGAACCAATTTATATTGTTGTTCCACAAAGCAGAACTTCAAGAAACTATTCTAACACACATCCTTGCTATAATTGGCTGAAGTAAGTCTGAGAAAGTTTTTTGATCGGTAATTTGCGGCACCTTCTTGGCAGCTGCAGTGTTGCTCCAGGCGAGTCTCTCCTCACGACTGAATCTGATGGACAGAGCGGCCAGAGCCTGTGTGTACTGCAGACTGTACAGCACCTTCACCACACACGTAAAGTGCTCTGCACACAAACACACACAGCATGGCTATCATATGATATCATGGTTAACACCAGATGCAGTAGCCTATGTTTACATTTAGTCATTTAGCAGATGCTTTTACCCAAAGCGACTTACAAATGAGGACAACAGAAGCAATCAAAATCAACAAAAGGGCAATAATATGCAAGTGCTATGACAAGTCTCGGGTTAGCCTAACGCATATATATTAGGGTTGTGACGGTGAGGAAATTTTCCCACCGGTTAATCGACGTGTGACAACACCGGTAATACCGGTATCACCGCGGGGGCGGGGGCGTTCCCTCTTTTCCTCGCTTTCCTTCCTTTTAAATAGCTCGTAAAAGCAGCGTGCACATTTTACTTTCACTTTCGAATTAGCGGCAGTTCGGCGTCAATTGCTTGAATGCAACAACAAAATACAACATCAAACTCACTTTATACTATATATAAAACATAGAACTTTTATTAACAAAACAAAAAAATACACCATGCTAAAGGGCAGGCTATGCCTAATATAAAATAACAAATAACTTACATAAAGTTTAAATAGGTATACAAAACTGGAAATAGGCTAAGTAAACATGTATAATATATTACCAAATAAATAAGAAATGTAGAACGTTTATTAGCAAAACGAGTAAGAAAGCTCGCAGCTCGACTCACTCTCCTCACTGGATTAATGAAATCTGATCTGTGATGCGACTGTCGGTCAACTGCATTGAGCGGCCGCGTTCATTTTTAATTGTAGCGTCTGTTCTTTTACTGAACTAAATGATTTGTATTACTATAAAAAATCAAAACGACGGTGGGGGTCGGTGACGCTACATTCTAGGTAAACATTGCATCACTTCCAGCCTTCAATCTCTTTCATCCCTGGGAACTGAACCCATGACCTTGTGGTTGCATTGGCTCTACAGTTCGAGCAGCAGGAATACTATTATCATTTTTTATACCAACGTTTGGAAGTTCTTTATGTAACTTTATGAACTTAATGTTTTTAACCTACACCACAATCTAATTTATCTGCAAGAGCTGTACTTTGTTTAATATAAAGTCTTGTGTAATCTCAGCCAGTGGCAATGAAACTTCTTCATAAAAGTTTACCTTACACAAAGCAGACAGCACATTTAAAGGGGTCATATGATGCGATTTCAAGTTTTCCTTTCTCCTTTTAATGTTTGACAGATACTGAAATATATCCTGTAAGTCATACCCTTGTGTACATTTTACCAACAATATACTACGGCTCAAAAGTTTGGGGTCTGTAAATGTTTTTTCATGTTTTTGATAAGTCTAACCAGGGCTACGTTTATTTGATCAAAAATACAGTAAAACAGCAATACTGTGAAACCATTGGTATTCAGAATAGCTGTTTTCTATTCAAATATATTTTAAATTGCATTAATATTCAAATATTTTAAAATGTAATTTATTTCTGAGATTCAAAGCTGAATTTTCAGCATCACTACTCTAGTACCTTCAGAAATCATTCTCAATTGAAACATAAGAACAGTACTTGAAATCGAAATCTTTTGTAAAATTATAAATGTCTTTGCCACTTATAATCAATGTATTGCACCCCTGCTCAAAAGTATTAATTTCAAATAATGTACATTCAAAATGCATTATTCAATATATTTGCATTGCATAAACACGCGCACACGCACGCACGCACACGCACGCACGCACACACACGCATGCACGCACACACACTACAAAACAAAAGACGTGAAAATTAAATGTGACCTAAGGCCTTGAAACAGTAGAATATTTTTAATGGATTATTTATCACAAATCATCACCTGCTATATATATATATATATATATATACACAGCAGGTTCTTAAGCTTTTACTTTAGTCTCCCCAAATGTAAAAATGTTGGTTATATCCTTGAATAAAAGCACCAATAACAACATGCAGAGAGACACTCACTCAAAGAGCTCTATAGACCCCAGAGCTTTCAAGAGAATCACAGGTCTTTTGTTAGGACACAAAAATCAATTACGTGACTGTGTACAGAAAAAGGACATCTGGTTTTTTTGGAGAGGGTAATTAGCACTTGTGTGCATGTAGCAGGTGTTAGGCCCGGTTGTGTGATGAGAAAGACACACACACACACACACACACACACACACACACACACACACACACA
>NW_015549571.1:1873789-1882687 GCF_001515605.1 Sinocyclocheilus anshuiensis
GAGAAACACACACACACACACACACACACACACACACACACACACACACACACACGACACTCCATTAACATTCCTCACCAGAGACAATGACACCTTTGTGAAAGCACTAAGCTATTCTCTAACACATGCACAACTCGTTTCTGTTCTAATACAAGCTTTATTGTCTTGAGTCTTCAGAATGATGGACTCGAATCGATCCCATGCTCACAACGACAAAACACTCTATTCTTATTTGAGTGCCAATCAATGACCAGTGATCAACCAAATGACAGTCATGGCCCATCTAAAGACTAAACTCATGTGAGGGGAAAGAGGAAGATTTTTATTTTTTTTTGCTGTAAATGGCACATATAGTAGATCATGGTGATTTTCCCTCATGTTTTCTATTGGTTGGCCCTGTGTCTCATGGCAGATGACATTCTCAGGACTGTGTGAGTGGTGTTTCAAATAAAAATGCATAGAAGGAGGGAATTAAAAAGAATCTAATAGCAACAAAACTTTCAAAACAAAATCTGTTATAATTGCCAAAAGGAATTTTTCATTCCTTGCCATTATCGTCCTCATGTGTTGACTTTCCAGAAGCTTCCTGTTCAAACTACTTACAGGTGTGTGATGTGACCAACATCTTTACCATGATTTAAGTCCATTTCAACCAAAGTAATTACCTTGATTTAAGTCGGGGGTTTTCAAACTGTGGGTCGCAGAGTGGGACAAGGTAGGTTGCACAAAGTCACTTGGCTGCAGCTAAATTTGCGTTTCAATGACACACACACTCACACAGTTCAGTCTAGGGCTGCACGATATAGCCTACCAACATTAATTACGAATTGCAATATTGATTTAAGTCGGGGGTTTTCAAACTGTGGGTCGCAGAGTGGGACAAGGTAGGTTGCACAAAGTCACTTGGCTGCAGCTAAATTTGCGTTTCAATGACACACACACACACACACACACACACACACACACTCTCACACAGTTCAGTCTAGGACTGCACGATATACCAACATTAATTACGAATTGCAATATTCTAAGCGACGGCATTATTAAAGGGCTCGATCGGTCCGCTTTATTAATGAGAAGAAACTTGCTCACTTCACTGCGCTGTATTCTGCATGAGATTGTATACACCGGAAAATTCAAATGTTACGAAAACTGTTTCAGGTATGTCTATTCATTTCTATCGTCTGTTTGAACTCGGCGCTGTTTTAGTTCCTTCATTTGCATTTGTCTACCAAACAATAAGGAAACGGGGTGAGCGGGGCACAGACACGGGGTTAATTGTAACACTACAAGATTTAAACATTTCCACACGCTAGCATAACAAAATGTACAAAATGATGTATTATTTCCTTGCCATATCATCTCTATATAGAGAACAAATGTGCCAAAGTTCAAAAATCTTTTGACGATATTGCTGAACATTTATTTAACCATTGCAAAAGTAAATTTCTGACTGAAGTAAATTTGTCACCTCGGTTTTTAGTGTTTATTTAAAATGAGACGCATCTGTTTATTATTTTTTTTACAATCATTTCACAATTATTCTGTGGAATGGCAAAGTTTGGGAACCCCTGATTTAAGAAATTCTCAATCAAAATCTTTACCATGATGTAATTTTCAATCACGATGCAAGTCATTTTTAACCAAAATCTTTATCACAACATAAATCCTTTTCAACAAATATCTTAACCACAAGTTAATTGCAGTAATTCTGTACCACAGTAAGGAGCAACATCACAATACAGTAATTCAGCCTGAAAATTAGAGACATTACTAATTGAAATTAAAGCCACAGCCTGTTTCTCAACATTGTTACTGAAGTGACTTTGACAACTGGCTATTTCTCATTTAAGACATCCTGCATTCTTGTATTTAGCAATTACTCAATTACTTGTAAACTTCAAATTGTTTCATTCAATTGTCTATAAAAATACAGCTCAATCTGAGACTTTTGGCTGTTGTGTTTTGCTGTGAAAAGGTTGTACTTCAAATTGAAACTGACATGATGGAAGAAAAACCTTTTATTATAGAGGAATGATTGATTGTTTTGGATTTAATTTTTACTTTCTAAATCACATTTTTATCATTAACAATATATCTGCTATTAAAACATGAACATGAATAGTATTTGTGATATTATGTATGCGTGTGTTACCTCTGCGTAAAGGCTGAGGCATGGTAAGGATGAAGATGATGAGGAGGGACGGGACGTCTCTGAAGAGCATGGGCACTTCAGGACGTTCATCATCACAGTACCTGCACAAAAAACACACACAATTATACCACACTACAACACTCAGTGCTTCAGAAACACAGAAAACATGACCGCCACCAAAAAAAAAGCAGACTTAAAACACAAAAACATCATCTACAGTACACACAGCATTTTTTAACTTGGATGCATGATGCACGCGATCTACAGACAACACTTTCACGTCTATCTTGCCCATGCAACAGCGCAAATTAAATCATGTAAGAAAAGGACTATTTCCTGTGGGTGAATATTCACAAGGCTTCAAGTTCTTTCAATAGAGTTTCACTGTAAATGTGCAGTAGGTGGACAGGTTACATAAACACAAGACTGCAATTAAAATGCAAAAAGAAAATATTATTCTAAAAATATTTGTGTGTGTGGGACAAACTGCTGTCCATTAGAGCAGAATTCACCAACACTCAAACACACAGCACACTTTCTTAACATTTCAAAAGTTATAAGTAAACTATTCTGACATTTTCTGATTTTGTCAATTTAATGGATTATATTTACAGTTCATTTGATTCACTGTATCTGTGGTTACTTACACTTGAGGACACTTTATACATCCACCTAAAAACACCAGCTGACTAAAAGATGTTGAGCAAAAAGCTTGTGCAGCATTTGAATGCAGATGATACTTCAAAATACTGCATCCAGTATAATGCAATGACATCCGAACATATAAAGAACGACTTGACTGTCCAAATTCTACCTCTCAGATAAGAAAAACACATTGTCTTTTGTGCTTGATAAGTGATTACAGGCAGTGGTTTTATTCAAATGGCTGTATTAATAGCTCGGCTAAAGTGCCTGAGGGGTCCAGTGACAGAGTTTTCCTTCAAAAGCCTCTAACAAGGTATTTATAGGCACAGCTGCCTCCCCTCTGAACAGTCCTAAGAGACGCACAGGTGAAAACCCTGTCTTACCGCCCCAACGCAGGAGAAATGAGGCCATTTAAGCAGCCCGAGAGTGTTAAGTGCCTTTTAAACAGGAGATGCGGTGAGCGGTAACCTCCACACAGCCATAAACCCTCAAAATAAAGCGCCGCACTCATGAAATGTAGTGCTGCACACCATAATTTGCCAGATGCAGCAGTTATTGGTATCTATGGAAACCCCATTTGCGCAAGTCTCTCTCCCTCTCAAAAAGATGCAGCAGCAGAGACACAGCATAAAAAGCAAGTGAAAGCAGAACCTTCTGCCTTCCCTTTTTTATTCATTTTTGTCTTTTAAATAAAATACCATATACAACAAAACACTTTTGTGCATGTGTATCTTTGAATGTTGAAATGTCAACATGTTTTTTTAGACTGATTTGAATATAATTTGATTTACATAGTGTATATATATATATATATATATATGGGATGCGTCTAAAGACGATGATCTTGTATTAACGATAGCCAGAGACAGTCAAAAATCACCACTGTCGTATCGAACTGAATATATATATATATATATATATAATTTAAAATGTAATTTATTTCTGTGATCAAAGCTGAATTTTCAGCATCATTACTGCAGTCTTCGGTGTCACATGATCTTCAGAAATCATTCTAATATGCTGATTTGCTGCTCAAGAAACATTTCTGATTATTATCAATGTTGAAAACATTAAAAAACATTATTTAAAAAAAACTCATTGTGGGAGTAGGAAGTTCTTTTGCCAACAATTTAATTTCCATAATTACAGTAACGTCTCTGATCGCTGGATCTCTGTTGAGGATTATGAGTAGTGCAGTCCTACACAGTGAGTTTAGCAATTTATCATTTTATAAAGCATCTCAGTTGAGGAAATGTGATCGTGTGTGTGTACTCACTCAGTGTCTCTGCTGTGCGTGCTCTGTGTGAGTCTGGTCCAGGGGTTGTACGCTGAATCTATGCTGTAGAGACGCATGTGCATGGCCAGCACATGAAACAGCTGATCTGAAACACAGAGAGAGAACACACACACACACACACACACACCAGTGTTAGTGTGTGTAACATGATGAATGGAGTTTGCGTAGAGCCTCCAGGTGTGTAGGAGGATGTGACAGATATCAGACCACATGAAAACCTGTCCTTTTACACACTGATCAATGCCTTTAACGTTTGCTGTGGATCACTGCTGCCCCCTGCCTGCAGCTCACAAACCCACCGGACACCAGCAGGGGCTTATGGAGCAAAGCCTGATGAACCTGCAGCTTTACCTCAGCAGACAGATTACAACAGAGGAACAATGCTCTGTGCTATTCTGCAGTATAGACTGTAGGGGACTGTATAGTTTAGTAAATAACTGAATTAATTTATTTGATTTAAAAAACAGCTATTTTCTATGTGAATGTATTGTAAAATGTCATTTATTGCTGTGATCAAAGCTGAATTTTCAGCATCATTACTCCAGTCTTCAGTGTCACGCGATCTTTCAGAAATCAGTCTAATATGATGATTTGCTGCTCAGTAAACATTTCAGATTATTATTAATTTTAGTGCAGTTTTGCTGCTCAACATTTTTATGAAAAACAAGTCATACCGGTGAATATCTTTAATGTCACTTTTGATCAATTTAATCTAAGCATTAAAAAAAATACATATGGAGGTGCATCTCAAAAAATTAGAATATCGTGAAAAAGTTCACTTTTTTTGTAACTTAATTCAAAAAGTGAAACTTTCATATATTCTAGATCCATTACATGAAAAGTAAAACATTTCAAAAGTTTTGTTTTGTTTTAATTTTGATGATTAGAGTAATAATAATAATAATTAATTTAAATGAAACCCTATAAACAAGGCAGCTGCACTACTTTCTGTTTCTGAAAGGTGTTTAAATGATTTAAACAGCCATTCAGATTTGTTTATTTGCTATGATGTTCATCACAGATACTTAAATATTTAGACTTAATAGGCTATTTATTTTCAAACTTTTTTTACATTTTAATCTGGACTACAACATGCCCTAGATATTGTTTGAAAGTGTTTTGATTCTTTATTGTTTGGTCACACTTTACATTAGGGCTTCATTAGTTAACATTAGTTAATTAATTAGTTAACAAACTGCCAATTAAAAATTCTTCTGAACATTCATTAATCTTAGGTATTCCAATATTTAATAACACGTTGTTAAAATCGAAGGTTGCAACTGTGTTATTTAATGAGCTAACATGAACTAAGACTTGTATTTTTCATCTTTTTAAGTGGGAGAACTTGCACAATTGGTGGCTGACTAAATACTTTTTTTCCCCACTGTATATATATAGACAGAGGCTAATTCAATTATTCTTTCAGCTATGCTTGACTTGACCTTTCATTTCCAAAGCCACACATTTCAACTTCATATCTAATCTGTTCAAAAATCTTTTGAATCATCAAAAATGGATAAATTTGGATAAAGAGTCCATTTTGAGACGACAACATGACACTACTGATTGAATTATTGAACATATTGCAGTATGTAGCAATCAGAAGTTTACTTTTCTATTCCCAACATGCCTAAGAGATCCTAGAGCCAGACTTATGACCACACACTAAATCACACTAATTAACCTGCAGTACTTCTGTGAGCAGTACAGTGTAATGTAGATGAACTGTGTGTGACTGCAACATCATGTGACTTACACGGCAAAATATCAAACAGCATTGTATTTCTAATGTAATTTTACATTATTTCAGCCTTTAAAATGTCTAATTTCATCTCCTCTGAATGCAATATAAGATGTGACATCTCTCACAGACTTGTGTGCGTTTACAGGCTCTGTGGATTCTTATTGCAGCAGAGAGGATGCCATTATTACCAGAAGCAAAACACCAGCCACATACCAGATGCTGGCTCATCTACAGACTCATGGACAGAGCAATAGCACCACCTACAGATAACTAAGACTGCATAAAATTATTCCTTCATTCACAGCATTTTACATCAAAATATGAGAAGAGCAACAACAGCTTACTGGTCAATTAAGTGTGACATTTTCAACAAATTCCTTCACAGAAACAGCAATGCGAGGGCATGTGAGAAGAACGTTTAGACAAAAGAGCACTTTTGCACTTGTGTCTGCACTATTGTTTGAGGTGTTGGTCCATTTACGCAAGTCAAAAGGTGCCTTTAGCTGTTTCATTGCACCTTAATGTTTTTCATCTCACACCATGAGCAATGCGTGTCAACTTCAAAATACACTTGCTTGTGGTCAGTACGATTTTTAAAAGAAATGAACACTTATTCAGCAAGGATGCATTCAATTGATCAATAGTGACAGTAAAGAGTTGCATAATGTTGATTTCAAACAAATGCTGTTATTTTAAACGTTTTATTCATCAATAATCCTGAAAAAAATTATCACGGTTTTCACAAAAATATTACGCGACACAACTGTTTTCAACATTGATAATAACCAGAAATGTTTCTTGAGCAGCAAATCAGCATATTAGAATGATTTCTGAAGAATAAGGTGTCATATTAGAATGATTTCTGAAGAATAAAGTGTCATCCCATCTACACTAACATCCAGAGAAATAATTAACTTCAAACTACACTCAAATTCTCCTAAATGCAACCCAGAATTGCTCTGACTAACTACAGGATATCTGCTGGCAAATCTGACAGCAGTAGCATAAAACCGAGTCATTCTGGAAGGCAACTAAATTTTACCAGCCACTTACATTTGAACAAATCACTGAATTAAATTAAACTGTGTCATGTAAAGTGATACAGCATAACAATTTTGAAAAACACCAAAATCCTATCAAAACAAAGAAACAAAACCAAACCAAACAAAAACAAACCAAACAAATCGAAACACCAAAACAAAACACCACAAAAAAAACAAAACAAACAGAAACAATACCAAACAAAACAAAAAAAAAACAACAAAAAACAATGGCATCCTAGCAACCCACTCTGGTGGCAAGTGGCATGCACTTTCTCTTTCTTTGTCCATACTTTCTATTTTCTTGTTCCCTTGCTGATCTGATCTCTAATGTACTGAGACTGAGCAAATCTGGTCCTCTCTGTGGATGTGTGTTTAATGTAGCTTAGAAAATGGCTGCATTGCTGAAGTGTGAAATCTCTTCAGCAGCACTTGAGCGTGGGGATTTTTTCATAAGAGCTCCAAGACTGCACACACACTCATTTATACAGAGCCAGTGTTTGGATGCGTGTTGATTGACTGGTCTGGACTGCAAAAATGCACCAACATCAGTCTCGACCTTCTCCCTGTGTCCATCAGCATCATCCACATTGCATCATCCCAGAAGAATGGCATTCCTGAACAATTTGAACAGTCGCCTCACACTTGAATCATGGACAGTAGTCCCCTTGCCACATAGACAACTGAGGTTCAGTTCCTCGACAGTGAAATTTAATTTCTGGTGGTGTGGTGTAGTGGTTAAGGTTCAGTGCTATGGCCTTAAGGGGATTCAAGCTTGCAGTTACCAGCAATTAACTCATTGTGTCCTTGAACACTGAATTGAAGACAATGAACTTCAAATTACTACAGAGACCGAAACCGTAGTAAGTTCAAGACTACTGGTTGATTAAAGGGTTAGTTCACCCAAAAATGGAAATTAGCCCATAAGTTACTCACCCTCAAGGAATCCTAGGTGTACAGGTGCATCTCAATAAATTAGAATGTCGTGGAAAAGTTCATTGGTGTATATTTATTATGTACATATAAAAGACACGCACATACTGTATATATTTTTTAAATATTTACATGTGTATATTTATATTCATATAATTAATATTATATATAAATATATTTCATATATAAACAACATATTTTTCTTAAATATATATACTGTATGTGTGTGTATATATACATACTTATATTTTCGAATCTTCTGCCTGTTACCGATCTATGTCACTGGGTAACACATTAGCATAATCCCCGCCTGCCCACGAAATACGAATACTCTCTGTGTCGAGAAGATGCTGTGTTCCACGATACCACAGCAATACAATTCGAACCTTTTGTTGTGCTCGTCATTTTACCGAGCACTGCTTCTCTAATCTTGCCTTTTATCTTCCTTTGCTTCAAATCTTCTTTATTTAGACCAACAAGCGTCTCCAAACCACAACCTGTAAGTACGATTGATACGTTATGTGTAAATTTTCAATTGAGTGCTCAAAATATAAAGTTTTTGTGCTAATATGTGATGTATACCTAGTGCAGCTTTAGGTTTCCAGGTAATGCACAATATTACTGTCTTACTGAAGTAGTTCTGATAATTCGCTGTGAACCCACTATTTCCTAAGAATGTGTCGATTAATGTAGACTGTCCTTGTTCTAATTACTTCGTTTAATAATAAAGAATGTAGTGTAGCGTTATAATCATTGTGAAAGTGCTGTTTATGTAGTTATAGGGTTAATGCAGGGAGTAAAAGACCCGGTAGAGAGAGACGAGTTAGTTAGGCTGGTGCGCCTGTGATACAGCTGTTCTGCGTTATAATTTAAAGTTAAGACACGGAGCGTCTTTTGTCTGTCATTCTTCAGACATTAACTGATGAAACAATACAGTTTGAAAACCAAAATATGTCTACTGTAGTCACGTTAGCACTAGGCTAACGTATCCACCATTATTGTTTTGTTAAGTGTTTACAGTTTAGCAGCTAAACTTTAGCTGTGGGCACGATTCGCTTGCATAAGTGTTAAACAAAATGTTTTT
>NW_015549571.1:1888895-1890097 GCF_001515605.1 Sinocyclocheilus anshuiensis
GAGATCACTTTACAAATCTTTAGTTCAGTTGTCCCATGGAAAAAGTGCTTGTGGCTACATTTCTGCAATACGAGTATTGGGGGAAGTCGTGGCCTAATGGTTAGAGAGTCAGACTCGTAACCCAAAGGTTGCAGGTTTGAATCTCGTACCTGCAGGGATTGTAGGTGGGGGGAGTGAATGTACAGCGCTCTTTCCCACCTTCAGTACCACGACTGAGGTTCCCCTGAGCAAGGCACCGAACCCCCAATTGCTCCCCGGGCGCCGCAGCAAAAAAATGGCTGCCCACTGCTCCGGGTGTGTGTTCACGGTGTGTCTGTGTTCACTACCGTGTGTGTGCACTTTGGATGGGATATGTCTCATACCTGGAGGAGGTGTGAAAGGGTCATCACGTGACAACAATAGAATCATGAATAGGGCAGTTTGCCAGGCCAGACATGAGGCTACAGCACGCAGGAGAGCTTACAGAGGGCTATAAATCAATTTTATTAGTCTTTGATTAGCCTTCTCTAAAAACACACATGACATGGTCTCACAAAATGTTTCATAAAATTCAGTTTTAGGGTGCTTTCACACCTGGCCCGTTGTTTCGGAACCTGGCGCGTTTCCCCCCTTAGCTTGGTTCGTTTGGGCATATGTGAACATGGCAATCGCGCTCGGATCCGCGCCAAAACAATCGGTCCGAGATCACCTGAAAGAGGTGGTCTCGGCTCGATTGAAAACGAATTCTGTAGCGGTTTGGTTGTAGTGAGAAAGCAATCCGATCTAACGAACCAGGCTATATCACAATGTTTAATGGGTAATTATGTAAGTTCCATGAAAAGCATTAGCTTTGTTGTTTTGCTAATACCTCAAAATGAACCTGTGAATGTCTGTGGGTGAGCCCGTCTTTGCCATTCAAAAATTAAAGCGCACTTTTTTGTTTTATAATGCCGTCTTATTGCTCTTCTTTATAGTAGGTGCATTTTAAAAATGTTTTCCCAATCAGTCCTGGACTCCTGCTCAAAATGATAAATTATTATTAACGACAGCTACAACAAACCCAACAATAAGCCCGCAAAGCTGTTACTGTTGCACCCTGACGGATGACAGCCGTGAGTGACAGCTCAGCGGAATCCCGGAAAATAAACCGTGGAACGTTGACCAATGAGAGAACCGTTTACTCGCGCGTGACTTGTATTAACAAATTTGGTCCGTTTAGAAAC
>NW_015549571.1:1890114-1891576 GCF_001515605.1 Sinocyclocheilus anshuiensis
TGTAGTGAGAAAGCAATCCGATCCAACGGACCAACGAACCAGGCTATATCACAATGTATAATGGGTAATTACGTAAGTTCCGTGCTTTGGTTATTAGCTTTGTTGTTTTGCTAATACTTCAAAATGAACCTGTGAATGTCTGTGGGTGAGCACGTCTTCGCCATTCAAAATAAAAAAGAGCACTTTTTCATTTTATAATGCCGTCTTATTGCTCTTCTTCCTAGTAGGTGCATTTTAAAAATGTTTTCCCGATGAATCCTGGACTCCTGCTCAAAATGATAAATTAATATAAGGACAGCTACAAAAAAAAAAAGCTGTTGTCGTTCCATCCTTACGGATGACAGCCGTGACAGCTAAGTGGAATCCCGGAAAAAAACCGTGGAACTTTGACCAATGAGAGAACAGTTTACTCGCGCGTGACTTGTATTAACAAATTTGGTCCGTTTAGAAACTTTGCCGTGTGAAAGCGAACTGCACCAAGAATAAAAAGCAACGTTGTAATAATTTTAATCCCTGTTTCCTTGTGTGAAAGCACCCTTGGTGAGCATGTGGCCTATATCAGCTCTGCAGGAAATTATCAACAGGTCCAACGATCCAGTAACACTACCTGAAGCGTATATAAAGCATTAAAAAAAGTATTTAAACAAATATAAAATATCTGAAAACATGGATCATCTACCAAGATTTTAGAGCTGGACCCATCCTTTTACAATGTCTTATAAAACACACTATAATACATTTTTCAAGCTTTCATAAAAACTGTGAACAGAGTTATAACATATGATAACTTTACAATAAAGTTAAATTTGCTAACATTAGTTATTACATTAGCATGAACTAACAACGAAAAATACTTCTGAATTTATGAATTGCAGTTCATGTTAATTCCAACATTTAGTAATAAATGATTAAAATCAAGTGTTGTGTCTGTTAATATAGTGTAATGGACCTGTGCTAACATTCACTAACAATGAACAGCTGTTTTTTTATTAACTAATATTAACAAAGATTAATAAACACTAAAACAAAAGCACTGCTCCTCGGTAATGGTAGTTAATGCATTAACTAACGTTAAGTACCTTACTGTAAAGTCTTACAGAGAATACTTAAGTTTCTTCAAACAATACAACATTTAAAAGGCTATATTATGAATTATTCAGTACAATTTCCATCTAATCAAGAAATGGTGTCTGAAGTTGACAATGGAACTTTTTAATTGTATTTTTCAGTGTTTTTTTTTGTGTGTGTAATTATTTTTGAGTGTTTTTATTAGTGTAATAAAGAATCCGACATGATGTCCTTTATACACAAACAGATGAATCTGAGATGTGCAGAAATCAGAAAATCCAGAGACTGCAATCTGTCTGAACTGAATTCAAGTGTTTCAAATTAACAGCATACATGTTGTGTCTCAGAAGAGGAGAGGAGAGGAGAGGAGAGGAGAGGAGAGAAGAGAAGAGAA
>NW_015549571.1:1891615-1902716 GCF_001515605.1 Sinocyclocheilus anshuiensis
AGAGAAGAGAAGAGAAGAGAAGAGAAGAGAAGAGAAGAAGGTAATTTCACACAGATAATGCACTGGTGCGTGCTTCCACCTGGCTGCCACTGATAAGTGACTGAGAGAGAGACAGCTGCTCACAGACTGAAGGAAAGAGGTGTGGAGGGGCTAAAGGCCTGAGAATCATCATCCTGCTAAAGACAGGACAGAACCAAAGATGCTGGAGTGGGAGCAGGAGGACAGCCTGTAATCACTGAACTGTCAAGATGAAGTTAACAGACTAAACAAAGACACCATCATCCAGTACAATGTGATCAGATACAGCCAGACAGACAGAGAGACAGACAAAACCACAAAGAAATAAAAGAACTAGGGCTGGTCCTAATACCATTTTTTGAGCTTCGACGCTTCGGTAGTAATCAACACCGAATATTCGAAGCTTCGAAGGGAGGGGGCTGAACATATTCTTCTCTCTAACCCCGTGTCTACAACGGATGCGAACGGCGCGACAAAATACTATAGAACTCATTATAATCAGTGATGCTGTCAATACTGGATGCGGCGCGTCGCGACACGACAAATTCCCGACAGAAAACTGCTGCTGCGTTCTATTTATGACGTATTGATACAAATTTCAAATGATTTTCAATGGTCGCTTTTTCACATCCAGTGTAGACAGACTTTAGCTGTTGCGGCACGGCGCGGCAACTGTCGCGTCCGGTGTAGACACGGTGTAATAAAGGCAGGAATCTCTGTGTGTCTGTCTGTTTACATTTTTATTATGTCGAGAATCGTTCATCCAATCGACTTCACGCGTGGTGGATGTGTTGCTGCGGACCCAAGGGAGTGCAGTGTCACATTTTGGTGCAATATGGACACGCAACACTTTCAGAATTAATAAACTTAATAAACTACAGAACAGCGCGAGCCAGAAGCGGCGCGCCTCACGCGGGCAGGGCTTATATGCTCCGAGAACGGACACTGCACTAGTGATACAAAACACACAGGTCTGTTAAGAGCAATACTTTTAATATAGACAAATTATTATTAGGCTGGGCTACTGTACGTTTTTTATGACTGCTGTATTCGCAAGTATTTTCCAAGCAAATTAAGTGCACGTTTTTATCATGTGTAAAATTACTGATTAACATGGCGGATAAAAGCAGCTCGTTTTTTTTACACCAACAATATACTATAGGCGTACTACTTGCAAAACTGGATGTGCTGTTGTGGTAGGCCAGTTTCAAATCGCATATTTGGCACACTGCCTCACTCAATTTAAAGTGCTCCTGCACAGCTGAGGTCTTCTGCATTTTTGTCTTCTCTTCCAGATGAACTAAATCATGAAGTTCATGACGTTCACTCATGGGCGATTCATATTCAAGCGCAAATGAGAACCGTTTTGCGAAAAAAAAAAAAAGAATATTCGAATATCAAAATTGAAAACAAATGTCAACCCAATCCGTGTATCATTCGATCATTCGTTTTTTGATTTAATATTGAAAGTAGAAAAATGAGAAAACGGCTCCTTTTTTTTGTTTTTATCCAAAAAACGAAAAACGAAAATTCAGCTTAAATTTTCGTTTTTCGTTCATGGGTGGAAAAATGAAAAAACAGCTTGAATATTCGATTTCTACACATGGGCGGGAATTAAACGCCCCTTTCTGCTGATTGGTCAGCCGAATATCAAACCGTGCCTTCATCAGTTCTTCCGCAGTATCACGCAGCAGAATAATAGTCCTCCACTGCTGCAGTTGTATGGATTCTTAACGCATTTATTGTTTTTTCATTTTTCTACTTTCAATATTAAATCAAAAAACGAATGATCGAATGATACACGGATTCACCCACTGAACGAATATTCGAATAATCGAATTTTCTGGTCCAGCCCTAAAAAGAACAAACCAGTCACAACAAATTAACAAAAAAATAGAAGAAGAGAATGAAAAAAATGACCAAAGAAAAAAAAAAAAAGACTAACACAGAATGAAAGATACAAAAAACAAAGAGAAGAGCACAAGCTGAAAAGTAAACAATAGAAACAAACAAACAAAAGACAGTGAAAGAAGCAAAGAACAAAGGGAAAGAAAAACAACCTAAACATCGAGCAGCAGCAACAAACAAAAGAAACAAAAAAGAATGGAAAGAATTTAAGAACAAATAAACAAACGAAGGAACGATTCAAAGAACAAAAAAGCAGATGATGTTTAATAAACCCATGTGGACAAACCACTGATCTGAGAACAAACTATACGAGCAGGTAAATATCGTCAATATGCCATTTTTCCTTTCGTCAATGATGCTGAATTAACACAAGCAACACACTTCCTCCGGGAAACAACTGCTACCAAAATGGATTGAGCTTCCTTCTAATAGCACACATAATGAGAAAACTCGAGCTTATATAAAAAAAAAAAAAAAATGCATTTCATGGCTCTTTCTTACCTGGCCACGGAGTACATGAAAAGGAAGTCATTGTCAGGTGACCCTGGGTTCTTCCCATAATCCATGTATTTTTTCTGCGTGGTGTTTTTAATGTCCTTTATAACAGATTCCATCTCTTTACTCAGATTTGACTCCACCTGGGAGGGAAAAAAAAAAAAAAAAAAAAGTCACTTTGTGAAGGCTTCTCTGATTTTCAGAGCAGAGTTTAATGGCCTGACATGCAAGTCTATGATACTAGCTTGAGATTTTGTGCTATAAGATTGTTAAACCACAGCAACGTTCGGCGGGGCATGAAGGATCACATGGAGGTGAGTGGCACACCAGTTCTTACTCTGAATCAGGATGGAGCGATGAGATGCACAGAACAGAAAAGAGGGGAGGGGAGAGCGCTCTAATAAATACCAGTATGGGATCTCTCTGCTTTAGGCTGGCGCTTACTGGGAAAATGCCCAGCTGCTCCTGAAGGTCCTCCACTTCGTTCACCAGTGTGGACATGCTCTTGTTACTGGGTGTGTGCCAGGCGCCCGTCTCCATCCCACGGCCAGGACGACAGGGCAAAACACTGTTGGCGAACTGACGACACAGCGGACAGGTGAACTCGCCTTTATCCACAGAAAACCCCTGAAGGACCTGATCATTCTGAAAACAAACATATACGACACTGTTCATTTAATGAGGTTTAGCAGATGACTCATTCTCAAAAATAGACGTAATGGTATCCGTTTGATATGATCTGTTATATAGGTTTCAAAACCTTTCTAAACCGTTAATGCAAATAAATGTGGTATCACATGGCAGAATCAGCCTAACAGCGAAACAGCCTAACAAAATCTAAATTCTAAAAACAAAATTAAAAAAATTTTTCACTGCACGAGTATTTTTATTGTCTCATGAATACTTTTGCACACAGGACAAGATTAAGTTATAATAGGCAGATATATGCAGTCTTATATGAGCAACTGCTCCATTTCAGTGTCATCTTCTGATACTTCCGTCACAAGCTTTTTTTGTGCATTTTTTACTTTGTTGATAAAACAACAGCACAAATGATATGCGCATGGCTATTTTTATTTCCGTTTTCACTCGGAAGGCAAAAACCGTAAGTCAGACTGCTTAGCAAATTGCATCATTTTAACCAATCAGATTGGAGATTATAACCGTTTAAAAGGAAGCTCTTACCATTTTTGTGTGTAATATGCATCCCAGCCTTGTGTTTGTCACCTGATGCTGAGACTAAAGTGCTGATAACTCTACAGCTAAAAGGACAGCCCTGTTTAGCCCCCTTCTCTCGCTCTGAACATCATTGTCTGCTCATGTTAGATTATTAAGCAGATGATGATGTCAGACTGCCCTTATTAGCATAAGCACAACGCTTCCCTGAAAGCTTCAGCTGAGAAGAAACAGTGGTGAATGAACCTCTAACGAGGTTCAGAGCAGAGTCTCAACTAATAGTCACTTGATAAGTTAAAGCTCTTTACAGTATAGTGTTCAGTATAAAGAGTTGATGGATTCTTACCCGTAAGGACTCCATGTAGGACTTGTGACAGTCTATATGCAGAGTGTGGCCACACGTCTGCACATACACGCCCCCGTCCCAGCCAATAGACACAGACTGCAGACATGAACTCTGGGAAATTAAGCATAAGAAAATGAAAAAGAAGAACTAACCATCATTCATGAGCTAATAAAAGAGATAACATTACATTTTGATTGTATTAAACTCTTTAAATTAAAATAAAGCTTTAGTTTGCAAGGTGAGGATAATAATGTATGTAATACTATAATAATGTACAATAAGAATGTTTTAAGCTGCTGTAAAATAGCTTATATGCACACATTTTTGATGGCACAGCTGAATTCAACATTAATGCAGCAGCTGTAAACTATCTACAGTTGGGATAATGAGCTCCATTACCTGGCAGAATAATTGTTTATTGTAATTGTTCATTTTATAAAAGCAATAAGACACCCAAGACAGTGATTTTACTACATGCCTAACAACCCTTAGCCATGGTTATATCACTGTAATGCATTGGCCTCTTGTGGTTTATTGCATTATTAAAGTATGTAACCCTAATGAAACTGTATGCTTAGACAGTCATATTGTATTTATATGCCTCAACAAAAAACAAATGTTTTAGAATGAGTGTTTATATGTGGTACATACATCTTTAAAGTAGCGTTGCATAAGGGAGAGCCTAACATCATGGGCCGCTCCACATGTGTCCTCAGGGTAGATATGTTCCTCATCCGTAGTAGGCAATCGCTTTGGTGTGTCACTATGACAGCGGTGTCCCAACACTGAAATACACACACATACACACTCTTTAGAAATGCCAATCATATGCCAATTAGCTGCCATCATCATATTTATGACACTCTCCATTTGCATACTATAATGAAGTACCATGACAAAGTCAAAACTCTTCACGCTGCCTCCAAATCCCACCATACTGAATACTCAGCAATAAAAATGTAAAATAGACCAAATCAGCAGCCTGTTAATCCATCAAATCTACAAGAACTGATTTTCCAGCTCTATAGGTTCAGACAAAATTGCTACAAACACAGCAAAATTACCATCTTGACCTTGAGGCATTTTAAGAATACTAAAGTCACAAATCATAGACCAGTGATTATTCATAAAACAGAATGTTAATTTTATCACAGGACTGGGGTGGGAGAAAACTACCTGCGAGTCTACCTGCTAAGAGTTCACAATGCTTGATAAATGAAGCAATTAAACACTGTTGTTAAAACAAGTAGTCGTGCAAAGTGGGTGGAGTTAAAGTCATGGGTGGGTTAATGTAGAGTTAAAGAGCTCCAGTGATCTGGATCACTACAATCTGCCACCTGCAGATGGAAAGCTGTAATGCTACACTCTTGTCCTACTGCCTGTTATAGACCTAGAATAGAATAGAAACCAAACTTAATTTAACACAAACAAAAACACAGTGATGTTCGGTACGTTTAATATACTGTGCTACTTTAAAACTATGTATTGTGAAAAGCACTATACAAATAAACGTAAATGTACATTTAGGACCATAAGTGCAACATATTGAATGGATTACAATTGTACAATATGCAGTTTTGGTTTGGGATGAGAAAATCATGACAATATACATTTTTTGGAGAAGCTTGTTCAAAGTGTTTATTTAAAATGTCAAACTGGACCTTCTGATACAAATAGCAGACTTCTCTCTAGTGACCTATGCATCATGACTTTAAATATGGTGTCTGCTTGGAAGAAATTTAGAAAGCAATAGCTAGTATGGCAACACAGGCAACCGTGAAACTGACTGGACCTCCATAACATGCAGAGTCCCTCAAGGCTCAATCCTTGGCCCTCTCATGTTCAATCTGTGTACGCTCCCACAAGGCCGCAATACAATAACACAACACAACAAAATTGCTAATCATAGACATGCAGACTAAAGTCCCAAGTAAGCCCATCCATCGTATAGACAATGCAGCAATGCACAATGCAGTGCATTGATAAATATAACGTTTGGATGTGATTTCCTTAAACACAAAGCAGGGATCCTCACATTTAGCAATAAACAGAACATACTAAATGAATGCTTACCTTGAATGCTTAGAGATATATATATATATATATATATGCTACTTCCAAATACTTAGTCCAGGATCTAAGATAAAGTTGTGGCTTAAAAACTCACTGAAGTTTAGCTACCTAGTGTTACTGACAACGGGTTTCATTAAATAAGATAATATGAGGGATTCTGTAATGTCAGCCTAAACTACACAATGAAGGCTGTCGTAAAATTTGAACACATTGGGCGAATTCCAAAAAGAAGTGAGCATCCATATGCCCTACTTCTTTCGAAGGGCAGAGCCCTTGAAGTGTGTTCTTTGAAGGGTGTAGGGCATTACTGTCTCGTATAAGAATTCCCTCCCTTGGTGAAGGGAATGACAGACCAGATGCTAAATTGGCAATGCTGCACGTGCGTGCAGCATTCAGAACTTCATCAGTTGTTGCAAATAAATATTTCTTCTTTTTATTATCATTTTATTCAAATATTGTCTAATTGTGTCTTATTTACTATTAAACTTTTTCAAACTAAACTTGCTTAAACTTGCTAACACTACCGTCTTAAATCATATTTCTATCACTGATGAAAAATATTTTGAATTGCATTAAAATAAATGTAATTGGCCTATACTTACATTTGCATGTGAAGTCGAAATCAACGTCAGCTTTGCTTTAAAAAGCATCACAAGATCTCCTAACTGAAGATCACATGATCACAAACGGAAATCACTTCCGTGAAGTGACCATCACATGTTCCCTTCACTAACGGACTTCTGGAAGGGCCCTTCGTAAAGGGATTCAGTTGTTCACTTTCGTTTGGAACGTCCCTACAAATGGCGTCCCCTTCCCGAAGTGCCCTTCAAGGGGACGCAAAAAAGCAGTTTGGAATTCGCCCATTTTCTATGAGCGTACGCACACCGGCAGCGCCTATTAACGACTCAAAACAATGTTCAGCTTCAGTCGTTTCAGCTGTGCAGCGCGGATCCTTTATCAGCTCGGACCGCGACGCAATCAAACTTGTCCGAGCTCAGAACAGCTTTACTCGGGAGCCAAAGTTGATTTTGTGACACTGTTACTGAACAGTGCTGCGAGATCCAGTGAGAAGCATTTGAAATCGCCGCACAATGATAAGGTTGCTGCGAGATCTAGTAAGAAGCATTCAAATTCTGCACAGAATTCTCTGTTATAAACAGCGCTGACATAGCGTTACTGCTTCTGGTTTCCTGACGTAGGCTAACTATAACCATGGTGTTGTGGTAGAAATAGTTGAATGCATTACATCATTCATTTCAGGGTTTGTACAACCTTTTGAGAAAGAAATTCAAGCAATTTTCAATGACTTTCAAGTATTTTACACAATTATTTCCAGCACTTTAAAGTTCTAAAATGATTCAATTTGAATGTTATTTTTAATGGGATGACCAAAATATACTTTGTGGTAAACAAACACTTATGTAAAATGTAAAAATTACATCAAATCACAATTATAACCAGTAGACAAGCAGCAGAGGAGCACTTATTGGCTTATTAGTCATTCATTTCATTTAATTTCTCTATATTTTGAAATTATAAAATCACTATTATAAAATATAAAATCATCAAGCAATCAGATTTTGTCAGAATGTTACACTTTTTTGTGTATGAAGTAAGAAAGTCACAAAGTGCCTTGAAAAACAAACTTTTCTTCAATTTGCTACTAAATCACACATAACCACACAATCACTGAAGTTGGTCAGTTCCATATACTAGAAGAATAATGGTACATTTAATAAGAGTGGAATATATAAATTTTCTATATAAAAATTAGATTTTGCACCTGTTACTGTTAATAACAGTACATTTTTATGCATCTTAACTCAAGCTAGTGCTTTACTTTCAAATCTGTATAAACAATAAACAAAAGAAAAATAAACAAGAAATGAACATGTAATATTATTAGTAACTGCACTTATTAATGCAAAACTATAGTAATTTTATGATTAAATGATCTATATTTTAATACTCCCGCACACCACCCCAAGCGCTACCAAATCTGCTCCTGATGCCACCATCTGTAGAACTTAGTGGCGCTGGTGCCACTGCTCTCAAATGTTAGGCCCAATCCCAATTCTATTTATACCCCTTCCCCTTCCCCTACCCCTCCGCCTCCGCCTACCCCTTCCCCTTGTCCCTTGAAACGGAGTGTCAAGGGGTAGGGGGGAAAATATTCCCCTAAGAATTGGGACACCACTACTATACGTGCTATCTGGCCCTTCCCCTTCCCCCTACCCTCTGACCGAAAGAGAATCGAGACACCCCTACCCCTTCACGTGAACGGGGAAAGGGGAAGTGCTAAGGGGTAGAATAGGGATTGGGCCTTAGTCTGGAGCCATGATTGACCACTGCTGAAATAGACACAGATACATTGCTAATATTAAAAGGTGCATGATACCTGATGAAGCCTGCAGCAGTACCACCAGTCCTGTGGGTCTGTCTTCAGTAGATGGGCCGCTCTGACCACAGATCACACAGTCATACAGAACTTCTGAGTCTAGAGGTTCTGCCGAGCCCATGTCCATCACTGCATCTGTTTCAGGTGACTCTATTAAACACAAAATCAAACAAAACAGTCAGATAACAAACAAAAAATAATTATATAGAGCACATCTGAGACTGGTAGATCACAAGATTTCCCTTCAAATAAAAGAAGCCGCCCACAAATGCTCTACAGCATTTTAAGGCACCAAAGGTCTGAAGGCTGTTCCAAAATATATGCAGCAAAATTATGTTGCCTTTCGAGATACTTTGTTTTGAGCAAATTCTGTGCATCCCTCACTCAGGTGAACACTGACAGAATGAGTTGAGAGAAATGTTGATTACAAATAATGCTATTCCATTCGATAATGAACAAATCTGTTCAATCAAATCAAGACAGCTCACTAGATTTTAAAGCAAAGACGAAGATCAATTTGGATCTCTTTCCCTAGGTGATCAATAACATTCAGTTCAAGTTGTGTCAATATTGACTGCTCATCAGATCTTTAGAGAGTCCAGCACAGTTTGAAGCTCCAAAGCAAAAAATAAAAAAAGCAACATGGAATTCTATAGATAGAGTACATTTGTACATGAATATGGCTATCATTCATTACCGTGGCACCCCACTGCACCATGGTCCCATCACAGTACTTTTCTGTAAGGGTTTGGCATTTTACACAAAACCAAAACACAGAGAGAAGCCAAGCACGAGAGTATGAGAAGACGGGTGTAAAATCCAATAAATGCACATGATTTATGAGCGCAGTAGATTGGCAAAACTTAATTAGTTATATGATGTGGATCTGAATGACTTTTTTGCCCTCTCCTGGTTAAATTAACAAACAGTTAATGGAGGTTCAGGCGGTCATGCATTAAACGCAGTAACAACAGAGCTAATTTAGTGTGAACCCTGTTTTTGTACGGCAGAATATTCTGCTATCTGTGAAGGTCAGTATCTAAACACAGTATCCTAAAACTGTTCATGTGCCTAAAACTTTGTGATTATATCATAATATGACTATACAACTTCTGCTGTATTTAGATAAAAATAATGACAGACATATACTCAATATTAAACTTAATTAAACAATAATAATATTAAACAATATTACTCAATATAAAAACTCAAGTGAAGTACAGATACTCCCAAAAAAATACTTAAGTACTGTAACAAAGTATTATTACTTTCTTACATTACACCACTGAGAAAAATTAGGGACGCACTGCATATAGTTACTCATTAAAATGAGCAATGTAATATTTTCCATCGCTTTTAAAAGTAGCATTCCCAGTCAGTGTTAATTTTGTTGACGAATAATTTTCGTCAACGACATTTTTTTCACCGACGACAACAAGACGATAAACTAAAACTTTTTAAATGACAAAAACTATGACGTAAATCTATTGACATTTTCATCAACGAATAAAAACGAGACGAAAATGTTAGGGAGGGATGATTTGGGAAGAAATTCATTCAGAACGAATCTGCTGCGTGGTTCGGAGGTTAGATTGCGTATATATGAACCGGCGGGACATCAGCTAACATACACTTGCTGCACGTCGCATAAAACTAGAGATCGACCGATATATCGATTTTCCGATATTTTTCCTGATATTTAAGCATTTTACCATAATCGGTTATGTAATATGTGATTCACAGATAAACGGCACCATCTTGTGGGTGTTTTGAGAATTGCGCGCAGGATCGCCATTGCAGCACTTGGCGTCTGAGGGGAGAGGAGACAACAACAACGGCGTGCATAGGTAAAGCATACTTACTTGCTTTGCTGTAATTAGTAAACTTTATTTAACATAACAGCCATTAATGCACATATTAGATGCGTTACATAAATGCCTGAAATGTAGCTAGTTTATGCAGCTTGTCTCTAAGAAATAGAGACAAACTCACTGAGTCACGTAAGAATCCGTCAAGTCCTGTCCCAATAAAGACTTTGCCTGAATTAAATAATATATAGCCATGAATGAGCGCATGTTGTAAATAAAAGCGCTGTATTTAATTCTCTCTCTGTTGTCTATATGCTCATCATTAGTCTTGTGAAGTCGGAGTCGGCTAACAATAATCTGTCAAGTCCTATCCCAATAAAGACGTAACTTTGCATTAATTAAATAATACAGCCATGAATGAAAGCATGTTGGAAATAAAAGCGCTGTATTTCATTCTCTCTCTGTTGTCTATGTTCATCATTAGTTTCGTGAAGTCTGAGTCAGCTAAAAATAATCTGTAAAGTCCTGTCCCAATAAAGACGTAACTTTGCATGAATTAAATAATACAGCCATAAATGAGCTCATGTTGGTCTAGCCTGGTGTCGTCACATGTGGTTGCCGCAAGACTGCCAGCCGTGCCGTTCCTCACTCTAGCCTACCGGCCGCCGCTCACTCTAGCCCGCCGTGTGTGACGCATTTTATGGAGGACTGTTTCCTGAACCTGCAGAGTAGCCTATAATGGGTCTGTGCTAAAAGGCTGTTCTATAAAGTGGGGCAGTTCCAACTTTGCAAGGACAGTCTGGTGCTTCTGACTCACAGCCTGTAAATACGTTTTTTATATTTAAAGAGTTTGCCACTGATGATTCAAACGTGAGTTTT
>NW_015549571.1:1903029-1938496 GCF_001515605.1 Sinocyclocheilus anshuiensis
ACAGTCTGGTGCTTCTGACTCACAGCCTGTAAGTACATTTTTTATATTTAAAGAATTTGCCACTGATGATACAAACGCAAGTTTGGGCAGTGTAGAGTAGCGCTTGTTGTTTGTCGTTTCTCCGATCACAAATGCAGACGTGGTTTTATGTTTACGCGGCGCTATATGCAACGCAACGCGTAAAAGTATAAGTATGACAGTATAAGTTATTATAATCAATAATTATGTCCCCACTGGATGCAAAAAATGCCTTGTTTGTAATGGGTTTTATTGGTTTTGTCTCGTCGTCTGCTTGAAAGAATGAAGAATATGGTAAACAATTTGCTATAAAGAATGCGTAATTAGCCTATATAACATTGGTATTTAATTAAAAAGAAGACCATGTTCTTGTTCTTTATGAGTGGTTTTATTTAATTTAAACAAACGCATGTTGTGTGTCACCACAGTTAAATTGGTGTCTATCATGATAA
Organism: Sinocyclocheilus anshuiensis; assembly: GCF_001515605.1. Classification (NCBI taxonomy): domain Eukaryota; kingdom Metazoa; phylum Chordata; class Actinopteri; order Cypriniformes; family Cyprinidae; genus Sinocyclocheilus; species Sinocyclocheilus anshuiensis. The sequence continues at coordinate 1,903,500 of NW_015549571.1, forward strand.
AACCTTAATATCAAACCTATATAATGAGTTTGGAAATTGTAGAGAAATGCTTAATAAATGCATAAAACTAAATCAAAATTTGCTGTCAAAATTAACACTGTTCCCAGTCACAAACACTGCCGATATGTGCTATTCCCGAATAACACATTCATTGGGATTACCTTCCTTTTCTAAATCACTCCTAAATGTTAAAAAACATGTTCAATTTCAGAGGAAATAGAGGCTTTGTAAATGTCACCATGTGTTTTGATTGATTTATAGCTTTAGGTGCTCAGACAGAGACAGAAGTGTATGGGGAAATTAAACGTTTGTGTTGGAGAGTTAATGTGACAGTGTTTGCCTGAGGTGGCCTGCCTGGAACTGCTGCCCTCTAACACACCCGTCCCAACTCAACACTGTGACAACTAGTCCTCTTATGCGGACAATTCATGACATTTATACACCGTAAAACAGGTAAAAATCTCAAATATCATGATGGTGAAACTACTTTTTGTTGCTTTCAACCATCATTTCATTCAAATCCATCTACCTGTTTTTTATCCAGAAGTACTTGTTCATCAAAAACACACAAGCATACACCAGGTTCACGGTTCAAACTCAAGCGTTAATACAGACATCTGCCAGTCAACACATCAGTCAAGCTCTCATTATACAGTGAACAAGCTTAATGAAGCAGACCACTAGATTACCAACAAATAAAGTAATTAAGACAAATAAACTCAGCAGAAAATACAGCTTAATTAACACAGGAGACGTTTTCATAGCAATAAAAAGCAGTGTGTGAACTCTGAGAGATTTAGGACATTGAATTATTATCCTACGCATTATTAAACAAACCTAAAATTATAAAAGGAGATTAATTTCAAATCACTGTGTTCCTGGGGGTAGCAAAAGGGCAGCTGAATCCTACAATAAATGTCAAAATTGTTAATGGGTAATTGTTATTTTCAGCAACAAACAAATAAATAGAAAATTCTATATTATAAAACGGATAGTTCCGGTCCTTGATTCTGATTGGCTGAGCCACATTCGAAGCTATTATAAATTACTCTACAAACATACACCTTTGTTTACTTCTGTGTGTTGCTCGGCAACCACTTTGTTGCAACCACAACTGATTCTGAGGAACTACATTGTTTGGTGGAAGAATAATGTTTTTATTAATATCATTACACTTAATTTGCGGTGTTGTTTTATTTTATTTAATTTGTTGTTTTATTTTGTGAAACCTAACTACGTATATGGAATAACCATTTTATAAAAGCAATAAGCCCCTAGAAGCCATGGTCTACAGTGATTTTATAACAGCTAAGGGGGTTTTAGTCACTCCGCTTCGCGTCATACCTAACAACGCCCCTTAGCTGTTATAGATTCACTGTAAACCACGGCTTCTTGGGGCTTATTGCTTTATTTGAATGCTTTTGTGTGAACACTGAAATATAATTTTTCCTGTCACTGTAGACAACAAAGATAGTGACTATGTGAGACTATATTTTGGCTCTCAAGTTCTCTTTAATTAGAACTGTATTGAGATGATTTGACTTTTGATCAGGCAGACTAAACCTCATACCCCTCAGTAAGCACCTTTTGCTGTTTTCAGTGTTCACTGTCCTTTCACTGTTAAGTGAAGGCATCCAGCACTGCTCTGAGATTCATTACCATATGCACAGATGCTCGAAATGCTGGCCCAATTTATCTCATTAGAATTCCAGTGGAAATATTCCTGTCCAAAGTGACCTTTGATTCAAATCTGGAAAACAAATGGAGCCTGTACATCAGAGCTCAAGAGAATGTTTTATTCTGGCAATCGCAGGCATGTGCACATCTATAATACAGACATCGCTCAATGTCAGCGAGGACATCAGCCATGAGCATCTGAAGCTAATATTTCAGCCAAATCTCAACGTCACTTTAGCATTTGCTGTTGACTTCTGGTGAACAAGACAAATCCTGTTTCTCTAAACAGATCAGATATCATCCTTATTCAAAAGGATGTGTGACACAGAAATTTCAGCAACCAAAAATGTTCGGCAGAAAGTGAATTTTTGGTTTTGGAGGGCCAAAATCATTGACTGAAACGGTAATATTTAATTAGTGTTTCTTCAATGGTGCAATGATTGTGTCAGTGTCTATTTTGTGCACACAACATGGATAAACTATAACAGCTAAACATCAGCTGTGTGGATGCTATGCTGGGCTAACAATATTGATTTCTTGTTTTTAATTAATCTTCATTTAGATGAACCAATATCTATACTTAAAGGGGTCATCGGATACGACATGCACTTTTACAAGTCGTTTGAACTGAAATGTGTGTTGGCAGTGTGTGTACACAACCACCCTATAATGATTTTTTTTTTATCTCGTTAAATCATCTTCCCTTTCTCATATCAAGCCATTCTTAGATGCCTGTCTGTGTGACGTCACACTGACCCAGGCCCCTCCTACGGTTGTTGATTGACACTAGCGTTTTACCTTAGACCCGCCCTGAGTGAGCTGTCATCAGTCCGCCACTGTTTCACCGCCGGAGCAGATGTAGACAAGAATGGCTCCTAAGCGATTGAGGTGTTTTGTTGTTGGATGTAATAATGAACATAGCAGTCATCATTTACTCCCGACATCTGAGCCGCTGAAGACACAGTGGATTACCTTTTGTTTTTGAAGGGAATGTGCCCCGATCTACCTAAACGCTTTTATGTACGTGCAAATTACAGAAGAAGTGAGTATAAGGTTTTTTTATAAATCTTTGCAAATCGCCTTTCCTAATAACGTGCTAGTTAGCAAGTTTCGCAGCTAAAGTAAACGGTCTCATGAGAACGGCTCGTCACCCCACGAAAGAGATGGGCGGGGACAGCAGAGCTCATTAGCATTTAAAGGGACATGCACCGAAACGGTTTGCTCTGAAAAGAGCTGTTTTTGGCAAGGTAAAAAGGGTGTTGTTTTACACTACCATTGAGAATTTTTAATTTTTAAGAAAGTAGCTATGTAGAAAGATACAGTACAACTTTCTGAAGTGTATTGTTTTATGTAATCACTCAATCAGTGCTTCAACTGTGGGAAGACACCAATAAAATGTTACATGTTATGTTTGAATAAATTTGTCATGAAAACAACGAATTGGAGTAGAAACATAATTATATCACTAAGAAGTTAATATTAAAACTGCCTTATGTGCAATTAAAATTTTTGAAATTTAAACTCAGTTTCTTGAGTGTTGATTATTAAATAAATGTGATTAATTGATTGTTAAATAAACTTTTTTTTCCAGTTTCGGCCAAATGAAAACTTCACTACTGCTCTAATTCACAAATAACTGCAGCGTTCAATAATTATCTTTAACACACAAGTCCCTTTGATACAGAGATGCTTGGTAGTACTAGGCTTGCTGTGATAGTCGGTGTTGACGGTGATACCGGTGTGAAGTTTTATGTCACTTGCCCACCACGGCATCATCCCCCACCGTCATTTAGATTATTTATAGTAATAAAAATCATTTAGTTCAGTTAGAGAACAGACACTACAATTAAAAACTAAACGCGGCTGCTCAATGCAGCGTGCCAAACGACAGTCACATCACAGATCAGATTTCATTTATCACAAGAGGAGAGCCAGTCGAGCAGACTGCCAAGAAGAGTGAGGTGAGACAGACACGATGATAGCGGATGATTTAGTTTCGAAACCAAACGCAAAAGCACCTGTTTGGCAGTATTTTGGATTTTGAAAAGCCAGTTGACGTTTGCCGTTTATCTAAGGTGATTTTGGAAGATTTTTTAAACATTCGTTTCTTATTTAATTGGTTCCACAGTGTTTGCTGATTTTTACTTTATTTAAACTTTGTGTAATGTATTTATTTTATTTGACATCAAGGTGTATGCCGTGCCTCCAATCTAAGGTGATTTTGGAAGATTTTTTAAACATTCGTTTCTTATTTTATTGGTTCCACAAGTGTTTGCTGATTGTTAGTTTATTTAAACTTTGTGTAATGCATTTATTTTATTTGACATCAAGGTGTATGCCGTGCCTCCAAACTTTCATATTAGTTTTACTAATAAGCGTTCTACCTTTCTTATTTATTTGGTTCCACAGTGTTTACTTATTTTCAGTTTTGCATACCTATTTAAACTTTGTGTAAGTTATTTGTTATTTTATATTAGGCATAGCCTATAGCATGGTGTATTTTTATTCGTTTTGTTAAAAGTTCTATGATTTATATATAGGTTAAGTGAGTCTGACTTTGTATTTTGTTGTTGCTTGAATTGCATTCAAGCAAAAATGCGCATGGTGCTTTTAAGCTATTTAAAAGCGAGGGAAAGCGAGGAAAAGAGGGAAAATCCCACACCACACGGTGATACCGATATTATCGGTGTTGTCACACACCAATTAACCAGTGGGAAAATTTCCTCACCGTCACAACCCTAGGTAGTACTACTGACACTGGTATTGTTACATTTGCTTAATAGAATATTACTATCGGTACTAAAGTTCTGGCAAATTTTGACAATCTCAAATAACCCTAGTAGCTACAATCTAGAGAGATTCTTGTAAATCATCCCGTATACAGTACATGGGGGGTCATGTGTAGGATATGTTGACTGCACCGAGATATTATAGTAAGGCTTATATTAAACCTTCATCACTCATGTCTTAAACACAGTGTCAATGCATTCTCTTTTGATCTTGAGGACCAGCACACAGCAGAACTGCCCTGAAGCACAATAGTACGGCCACTGAGAATCACACACACACACAAGGCTGTGCTAAAAAGGCCTGAGGGAGTGTGAAGGGCAGAATGGAGGCAATTTGAGTCACCTTCCTTCAAGAGAGTAAGATTACAGCCCACAGCCTCAGCCTTCAAGGACTTCTGCAAGTTTACCACGTCCTCTAAACTACGTTCAAATGGTGTAGTAATGGACTGTAACATGTAATTGACTTAATAGTTAAGAATACTACACTAAAGAGCATATAATTAAAACCAGAATTGTACACAAATTCGTCTAAATAGAGATTTGCTTTTTCACTGACTGCCCATACATGAAGCTACAATAATATTCCTTAATGTTCTTGAAAAATGAAACCAATACCATAATACATTCATATGCAGCGCTTTCTGTATTAACTATTTTAATTAACCTCTTTAATTTTACAATTTTTATATATTTAAACAGACTAAACGAAACTTAACGGAAATTCTAAATTCCACCTATTAAAAAATGTTTCTCAAGATTTCTGCAGTCAATTATATTCCTTGGCTATTTTTCAATGCAAGAACAAATCTCATTTAAATCAGACGTTTTTAATAAAGGTCAGCAAACAACTTCAGCTCATGTTCAAGCTCACCAACATCCATGGCAGTCTCCATGAAGCTCTTCTGCCTCGAGGCAAACTCCGCCAGCAGCTTCTGCTGTCTCTCTCTGGCCCTTTGACGCCTGCAGATGTCAAAACAGAAATTATTTGCATCATTATTAGCTGTTAATTATGAAATGTCCATTTTCAAAGGCTATGAATGATGGGTTAGAATCAAATGGTTTTGAAATGTTGACATGTGATGATAACCTGACTACATTCGATGACTTTCGTTTGAAGGATGGATTTGGATGGATTTTGAAAATGAGCATATATTCGCTCTCAGTCAATCATTGAGTCCAATGAAAATGCTCATTAGTTAGGGATGGACCAATTGAAATTCTAGTTGGTATATAGTAATTTCCATTTCTTGTTATCTCACGATTGCAAATGTGATATTGATTTTATAAAAGAGTTCATAAACAAACCCAATCCATTAATCTCATAGCATTATTTATGCAATTTTAACTTGCTGTGTAAATGCATATATGCCACCTCTGAACAGTCTTTGTAAATATACCTAAATGCAACTTCAGATGCAGCTTCTGAAAACAATGTTACAGCCATAAAAATTCTATGTTGAATCAAAACATTTCTTTCTAAAACTACTTTTTGTTATGACTATTCAAAACTTATTTAACATATGACTTTTTGGGGGTTTTCAGCCCAAATTGATGTGTGATTAATCATCAATTAATTGGATTAAGGTCAGCACATCATGTAATTAATTAGATTGAAAACTGTAATCATCTGACAGCCCTAATAAATAAACAAATACGTATTATAAAGCTGGTGGTCAAAAACATACTTCCATAAGCTGTTTAATTAAGAACAAAGGGTAAGAATAATTGGGGATGTCCCGATCAGGTTTTTTTGTGCCCCCTATCCAGTCCAAGTCATTGAACACTGAGTATCTGCCGATTCCGAGTCCCAATCCGACAGTTATATATTCCTAGCATGGGCGTAGCTTGAGGGGGGGCAGGGGGGCATGGCCCTCCTAGCGACTTTACTAAATATTTTACAAAGAATAATAAGAAATATAAATATTTTTGTCTAATAAGAAAATATGCAATATAATGTAGTTAATACATTTAAATTGTTATTGTAAGTGAATTCAATCAAATCAGACTTAATGTCTCCCTCAATCTCATTTGTGACCCTGGACCACAAAACCAGTCATAAGGGTCAATTTTTCGAAATTGAGATTTATACATCATCTGAAAGCTGAATAAATACGCTTTCCATTGATGTATGGTTTGTTAGGATCGGACAATATTTGGTCGAGATACAACTATTTGAAAATCTGGAATCTGAGGGTGCAAAAAAATCAAAATATTGAGAAAATCATCTTTAAAGTTGTCCAAATGAAGTTCTTAGCAAAAAAAATAAGTTTATATATATTTACGGTAGGAAATTTACAAAATATCTTCATGGAACATGATCTTTACTTAATATCCTAATGATTTTTGGCATAAAAGAAAAATCAATAATTTCGACCCATACAATGTATTGTTGGCTATTGCTACAAATATACCCCAGCGACTTAAGACTGCTTTTGTGCTCCTGGGTCACATTTGCGTAAAAAGTTGTACCGTGACGAAGCTGCATTTTGGCAGAAAGTCGCTAAATTGCTTGTATTTTAAGTGTTTTTCTTCTAGCCTCGCATATTCCTATATTAAAAAAAAAAAAAAAAAAAAATCCCTTTATTTGTGACAAAGGATTAGGCTTTTTTTTTTTTTTACAACATACATGAACCGCAGAAAAATCTGGAAACAATTAAAAAAGTCAGATGAAGATTCCGATGCCGTGTTTGATGACTCCGGAACCGGACAATCAGATTAAATAACATTTTCACCCCTACAGAAAACCATTTGTTCAGTGAAGAAAAGCCTGTACAATTCTTTACCTCAGAAAATGTGCACCAATGCTCATATTGTTTGTCTGTCTGTTTGTCCCTCATGACGTGTGTGAATATCTGGAAACCCTAATAATCAGTTTAATACCACAAATTCTGCCCACTGACAGCATACAACAAAGCCTTATAAATACCTGCCAACCTTGACTAGATGAGAGCATTGCGTCATTGTCAGTCTCTCTCCTTTGTTATTTGGATGGGAGGAACAGACACTTTATAGAGGGGCATAAACTAATACAGACAGGAATGACACGCTTCAAGAGTTTCCAGCTGACAATGTCAGGGACAAACAAATGAGCAAAGTCCTCCAATACTGCTCTATGGTAACCTAGTCCAGACAACGCGCATGCTATAGTTGGTTTGGTTTGCAGGCAACAACTTTCCCATAATCAGATGCATAAACAACATGTTTAATTAATTATAATGCTTTGAGTAAGGGTGAAAAAAAAATATACATATATGTGACCCTGGAGCACAAAACCAGTCTTAAGTCGCTGGGGTATATTTGTAACAATAGCCAAAAATACATTGTATGGGTCAAAATTATAGATTTTTCTTTTATGCCAAAAATCATTAGGATATTAAGTAAAGATCATGTTCCATGAAGATATTTTGTAAATGTCCTACCGTAAATATATCAAAACTTAATTTTTGATCAGTAATATGCATTGCTAAGAACTTCATTTGGACAACTTTAAAGGCGATTTTCTCAATATTTTGATTTTTTTGCACCCTCAGATTCCAGATTTTTAAATAGTTGTATCTTGGCCAAATATTGTCCTATCCTAACAAATCATACATCAATGGAAAGCTTATCTATTCAGCTTTCAGATTATGTATAAATCTCAATTTCGAAAAATTGACTCTTATGACTGATTTTGTGGTCCAGGGTCACATTTGATATTTTTGAGTGGAAATGAAACGGGGAGTGCACACACCTCTCTTCCTTGTCCATGCTCTTCTTATCTCCAGGACTGTTCTTCTTAGGCGGTATGGGTGGACACACTTTCCCACAGATTTCCTGGAGGCACCTCTTGCTGTGCCGGCTACGGGCGGCAGCTTTGGCCAGGATCCGTTCGATGGCTGTTAACCCATCTCCGTGCGTGTGATGGGCCGGATCCACCTCAGCCAGCCAGCTCAGAGACAGAGAGTTCTGCTTGGCAGACAGTTTCTGGTGCAGCTTGACCAGGAGAGACAGCATGCTCTCATGGATCTCCAGGATCTCAGTCACCAGCTGCGGAGGCGAGCCAGGCGGCAGCCAGCGAGAGGATGAGGACTTGGGCCGCACCGTCTGACTGGCCTCGTGGTTACTGCGGTTTATGATCTCCTGGAACTTCCTTCTGCGCTCCGCCACGAGACTGAACACCTGAGCCTCGCGCAGGTTCTGAGGAGAAACCACAGACAGAATGAAAACCAGACATACAGCTGCAAGTGACCGCACACCAACAGCACACCCACTGTTACACAGAGGAGATTTGTGTGGTCATAGTCACTCACAGCAAGTAATTCACATGCTATTATTAAAGCAAAAACCCACTGGAGGGTGAGTCCGGCTGTTAAATCACTTTAATGCATGGTCTTAGCAAGGGCCTAGCGCTTTTATAAAATGTTAAGCGCAACATGATAAAAAATATTAAATAAAGAGTTTCTTAATTATTAGTAGTAGTAAAATGTACTAAATAATTTTAAAAATCAGACTGTGCAGTAAAAGTAGTATGCAGATGTGCAGACTGTCAGTCAGTCAGACAGATACACACAGAGAGATTGATAGACAGATGACAGACAGACAGACTGATATATGAATGAATAACAGATAGATCCAGACAGATGGATGAATGACAGATTGATAGATAGATGACAGACAGATAGACATATTAGATGGATGGATGAATGACAGACAGTTGATTGACAGACAGACAGACAGATTCTGGGTTGCTTAGTTCTGGGTTACTAGGGTGTTTTAGCATGTTTTAGCACATTTACTAATAGCAATAATCAGAATGCATAGTTAATAGTGATATTACCAATTTGCATTAATACAAGACGCGCTTCTATCAGCATTTTCCAACAGTTTAAAGGGATAGTTCACCCAAAAATGAAAATTCTGTCATTAATTACTCACCTGTGTTGTTCGAAACCCGTAAGACCTTCGTTCATCTTCGGAACACAAATTAAGATATTTTTGATGAAATCTGAGGGCTCTCTGACCCTCCCATAGACAGCAAGGTAACTACTACGTTCAAGGTCCAAAAAAAGTACCAAGATGATCGACAAAGTAGTCCGTGTGACATCAGTGGTTCAACTGTAAAGTTACAAAGCTACGAGAATACTTTTTTGCGCAAAGAAAACAAAAATAACGACTTTATTCCACATTTTTGTCTCTACTGCATCACTTTGGACGCGCATCACGACAGTATCATGACGCGAGCGTGTGGCGGCGCCAGCGCTGACCCAGATCTGGGTCAGCGCCGTTATTTTTGTTTTCGGACACACGGACTACTTTGTCGAACATCTTGGTACTTTTTTTGGACCTTGAAAGTGGTAGTTACCTTGCTGTCTATGGGAGGGTCAGAGAGCCCTCATATTTGATCAAAAATTGTTTTCCGAAGATGAACGAAGGTCTTACGGGTTTCGAACAACACGAGGGTGAGTAATTAATGACAGAATTTTCATTTTTGGGTGAACTAACCCTTTAAATGAGGCTCATCCAATCAGAATTTGGAGTTTGTGGATCTATTTTATAGTAAATTTATCATCATCTATACTGTATAACTCTTGACCAGAATTTTAACAATACATCTGTGTGTAATATATAGCTAAAATGCTGTCAATATCCTCACAGCTTCAATTCATGTTTGCCATCTTTAGGATAGGGATTTTTGCTGTATTACTTTTAAGAAACTGCAGAGTCAGCACTTCTTAGTATTAAAAGATTTAAACTCGTAGGGGCTGTTCACACAGAAAAACACGAGACTCAGGCCAGAGGATGTTTACATCAAAAAACAATGGAAAAGCATCACATTTAAATGCAAAAACATGTTCTGTGTGTTCAGCCCCTTACAAAAGTCCCATTAGGAAAATCCATGTCCTGAAATTTGTATGCAGCTAAAACGAGGATTCGGCTTTCTGAACCAGTAAGCAGCCCCAGAGGAAGAGCACTTTGTGTCCCATAAGAAACGGTTATTAGGCAAGTGACATTTGCTGCCCAACGAGGGAAACAGAAGGACAAACTCTATTTCAAACTCTAAGTGAAATACACAAAGGTGAAGCTCAAGGTTAGACCTGACATTGGTCATAAAAACAGACCTGCTTTACTCTAGTTTAAATGCATTCATTTCTGACCCACGATTGGCAGAGCATATTCTGGGATCAATATAATAAAGGATAATTCCTTTGCATATACGGCGTACTAACCCTTATGGAAGGTGTCAGGTGTCCACACTGTGTTTAATTAGCATGCTGATCTCACTGAAGTGGATGAATATTTAACGATGAGCAGTGAACCGCTGACCGCTGGGCTCAAGACTCATTATATACATCACTTGAAAGAACGCATGCAGTTAAAGAAAACTTCCTCTCATCACTCATCTCTAGCTAGAACATTCGGTGAACACGTCAAACAAACCAAGCAGGAGAAAACTGGCAGAGTTTACAATGCACAGACCACCCAAAAAAACTAAACAAAAAAAAAAAAAAAAACCCACACACACAATCACAGAAAACTAAAAGTACCACAAGGTACATTATGACCAGTGCTCTATTTCCTGTGCATTTATTTGTAATTGGGTCAATGGCATGATATTCATTTTGTGCGTCTGGATCTGTGTGCAATTTCTTCAGAGAACCGAAGACTTGAATAAACCTCTTTAATGACGAACACATACATAAAATCTACAAGACAAATGAAAATGAAAATTCAGCTTTGCCACCACAGGAATAAATTATATTTTAAAGTATATTAAAATAGAATATTTTATTTTTAATTGTAATATTTCACAACATTTTTCCCCTGTATTTTTGATCAAATAAATGCAGCCTGGATGAGCATAAAAGACTTCTTTAAGAAGAAACAAAAACTTTTTAACTGTAGTGTTCCTAATTACTTGGCAAAACTTCTTTCTTTTTTTTTTTTTTTTCAAAAGTAGTGAAGCGGTCATGTTTCAAAATATTAATATGTTAAGCATTTGATCCTCACAACAACTGTAATATCCATTAATTAAATGTCATTATTTGTAAACAAAGTTAACTTAAAAAATGTTTAACAACATCATCCATCAGATGTTCACGGTCATGTATTAAAATGATTGTTACTCGTTTACATCACTTGACATTTTTTAATTAATATAAAGTTGTTGTTTTTTTGCAAACACTACATTACATTTCTAAAATCTTTGCCCATCAATTTTAAGCAATATATTTTCTTCCCGTTTTCAGAATCTCAGACAAGCTTATTTGTCACAGACCCACTTACTTGTCTCAGTATAATTATTGGAAATATTAATGACAAGAAACGAGCTGGTCTATGAATAACAAAACGAGTGCAGTCTTCCTAATTCAAACCATTCCAAACTTGGTTATCCAAAACGGAACTCTAGAAATCATTTCACACCACTTTAAAATCATTCCCAAATCCTTCTACCTCTCTCCAATTTCCTGTCAGCCTTCTGGAACTCTGTGAAACGAGAGTGATGTCAAACACTAAACAGAGATCTGTGACAGTCAGAAGATTCTGCACACCTGAGAGTGTCCGGCTCACCTGTCCGAAGGTGCTGCTCTCAGAGCTGGTGCTGGCTGGAGTTTCTCGTTCTCTCTCCCTCTCTCTCTTCCTCTCCACCTCAGGTGCCGTCTCTGGCACTCGAACCCGCACAAAGTTGATGACGTGATGGAGGTTAGACAGCAGACTGGTGCCCGGGAACCAGCTGTCATGGCAGTGCTCCTCAATACAGGGCTCCTACGACAGAGCAGGAAAAAACATCTCAGCAAGAAGGACAAAACAACAGCAACAACAGCCTGGAATCCTTATCTAAAACTTGTGCTTTCAGCTGCCACAAATGATCTAGTCAGAAGGTGTTCTGTTCTGGACGAACACTGATTTAATTAGTTAAGCGCTAATAGAGTAATTACAGTGTGCTGGCTGGTAGTTGAGTCGAATGTGTTAGCACACTACTTTGTTTCCAGGGAAACTGAAACCCATGGCAAACAGATTGGAACTTAAAGCTGCGTAATTTGGGAGGAAAAAAATCTAAAGCAATTTTTCTGATAAAAACCACTATAACGAATTAAAAAAATATATAATTCCAGGTTTGCTGTACTTGTTTGTAGGGCTGTATAATTTAGCCAGCTGTTGGCCGATTAATCGGCACCGATAGTCAACTGCTGGAACGGCAAAAATTGCAAATCTGCAAAAGTCCATGTCAGTGTGCGACTGCAATATTTTGTTATTTTGATTAGATAATCATCAGGTGCTCTAAAATAGAAGCAAGTAAAGTCTAAGAAAATACAAACAATATCCATATGAAATATAACTTTAATGCTAAGGCCTTTGTATAGATTTTTCAATGATCAATATATAGGTAATATTTTTTTATTATTATTATTTTTTTTTTTTACAAAGTATGGCTCAGTACTGTTTTTAAATAGTATAGCACTATTGAAGTTTTCATTCCGTATATATCTTAAAAACTATTGGCTGATTAATCGGTATCGGTCAGTGTGGTCCAACCTAGCTATCATTATTCGTAAAATTTACGAATCAGTCGACCTCTAGTTTGAAATTATATATCAACATTGCTATAAAACAATAACATACAGAGCTGCAGTCTGTATGTCAAAATGCAAACTACTTGACTTCTTTACTCAAATGTCGTGTTTTAAAATGAAAATATATTATTTAAGTGATTGTGTAACTTGTAAATTAATGTTATTTGTAATTATTGCCAAATATCTGTATCAGGGAAATTATTTGAAAGTGAGGCCCGTAAGCCCCACAGCACGGCATATGCTATTTTAAGTAGGTGTTCTTCGCATGTTCAGGAACCTGAGGTCGCTGTGCCCTTTGCGTTCCAGCACCTTCCGATTTACAAATTAAGTACTGGCAATATGCATCAGTGTGTGTGGCCGTGCTATATGATTCTGAGACTAGACCAGTCTCTTATTTAGGAAAAAAAAGCTTACCTCGTCCACTTTGTCATCCTGAACCTGATTATCAAGTCCAAGTTCTATCAGGTACAGCACCATACACAACACATGTTCAGACATGTTCTGATGATCCATCCAGATCTAAACAAAAAGAAACAAAAAAAGGTAACAAAAGGTGAAAAGACAATGGGAAAACCATTTATCTACTTCTACTAGATGACCAGACAACTGCATTTAAAATGAAAAAATTACCCCTCCACACACACACACACACACACACGTTTTATTCCATGATAAGTTTCACCTTGTACAACAGTGTAAAGATGACGATATGTAGTGTTTTGCAGTGCAGAAGGCGCACCAGTCCTTTATAGCAGGGGTGCAGAGGGGTCCTCTCCTTATAGGGCGGCCAGGGGTTCCCCGTATGAATGCCTGACTGTTTCAAACTACAAAAGGCAAAAGTACTTATTAGACAATCATTAAACAATGCAAATGGCTTTAGCATAGTTTCCATACTAATGTTAAAAAATCAAATTATAAATATAAAACAAATCATTTTGGGTATTTTTAAGTGTAATCCTGAAACGCAACATTAAAGGAACACTCCACTATTTTTGAAAATTGGCTCATTTTCCAACTCTCCTAGAGTTAAACAGTTGAGTTTTACCGTTTTCAAATCCATTCAGCCGATCTCCGGGTCTGGCGGTAGCACTTTTAGCTGTAGCTTAGCATAGATCATTGAATCTGATTAGACCATTAGCATCTCGCTCAAAAATGACCGAAGAGTTTCTATATTTTTCCTATTTAAAACTTGACTCCTCTGTAGTTACATCGTGTACTAAGACCGATGGTAAAATTAAAAGTTGTGATTTTCTAGGCCGATATGGCTAGGAACTATACTCTCATTCCGGCGTAATAATCAAGGAACTTTGCTGCCGTACCATGGGTGCAGCAGGCGCAATGATATTACGCAGCGCCTGAAAATAGGCTTATTGGAAGTTACCTAGCTGGGGACTATTTACAGGCGCTGCGTAATATCATTGCGCCTGCTGCACCCATTTTTTTTTCATAGAATACAAAAGGAGATATTTAGCAGATTGTCCTAGCTGCTCTTTTCAATGTGATGTAAATGATCTCCAAAATGCCAGCACCATCAAGGAATTATAAACCTTGTCCACAACTTGTCTTCTGAAGAATAGCTTGTGTGAGGAAAAGACCCACATTTAAGGCCTTACTCACTGAACTCTTCAGTAGATGTCAAATTTTTTGAGACATCAACAGTAACATTTTACATTGATGTTAACCTTTACTTAAAAACTACTGTGGAGGTAAACATCAAGCAAATTAGCTTTTGTCAACTTAGAATTCAGCAAAGCCAAGTCTGCATTCACTTCCCATTATATGGAAAAGGTTGACCAGTACATTCCCAATATGTTTGGGCTTTTGTTCCATATTGTGTTTAAGGATGTAAAGTACAGTATGACACACTTTGTAAGTGTATGATTCCAGTGATTCACAAAATTAGAGACTAAGAATTGTTATATTAGTCAAAGTACAGACATGTATAAACCATGTTACAATGCACAGCTGATATTATGGAGGTAAAGCCACAGAAGACATGAATGCAGCTGATAAAATTCAAACATACACAACAACTGCAAACAACAAAAGTTGCTCTAGCTTTATCAGACTTGAACACAGCTGCCCTGCTTTAAAGACATCACTGACTCCATTAGCATCGAAAGGAACGAGGGATATAAAATATATAGTCCTCTTGACAGGTAATCCATCATCCAGCGGCCGGACACAAGCACAACCAAAACGTTCACAAACTGACATGAACATATACAGCATGTTCCGCTGAAAACCACTTACAGTACATGACATCTTTCTTTCTTTCTTTCTAACACTTACGGATTTCATGTTGATTTTGCAGCTATTGCAAAACTATCATTTAACCAGGCTGCTGAGTTTACAGAGACCAGAATACGCTTTTAAAGTAAAGATGACAAAGACAAATAACTTCTATTTTAGCTGTCATTACTAAGGTCATGACTGTCATTATGCCAGGGCTTGACATTAACACATGAATGTTATATAGCCTACAGTAACAGAGCTCGACATTAATGCTTGTGTGGGACAAATAGATTTTTTGAAGGGGCAAGCGAAAGAGCATTTTACTTGCCCGACCGGATTAATTAAAATTTCGGTGAGAATGACTCTGATTTTATTAGATTTGGTTTAAATGATAATTGACAGGGCTGGGTAAAAAGATATTGATATCTCGATTTTAATCGATTCTCATTTTTACGAAACGATATCGATTCTTAAATCCCAAGAATCGATGTCTAGCCTGTTTTCAGTCAATGGATGTAATATTGAAGCGCACTTCCCATCCAATAAATCGCAATAAGCATTGAGCGTTGGTACTTTTAATATGAAGCAACGTCTCAGATTTCAATTTATGTCCATTGTATTGCAGTATTCAAACAATAAATGCTGTTTTGGCGCTGTTTAATGTGGAGTGACAGATCGCTGTAGCGCCTCAGTTCAACAGAGGTGCACGTGAACTGATCATCTCCTCCACATTAATACCAGCTTCAGCACAAAATAAACATGACTAAACATCCGAAGGCAAGTTAAAAGAAAGAGTACAACTTTACAATCCGTATCCTGCCTCATATAATTGCTCAATCAGTGTTTCAGCTGCGCAAAGACGTCAATATAACGGCTTGTAAACAATGTCACGTAACGTCACATTTACCTCAGAAAAACATATTCGGTGACCATAAACTCAGTCAGCCAGAAAACTAAACTGTAGAGAGGATCATTTTGCTAAATATATGCACCATATAACATTCATTATAATTTTTTACCGTTTTTTAATGTTTTATTTATGATTGAATAAATCCATCAAGTTTTTATGACAGCCACTATTGAAATGTGTATATTTAAAAAAATTTACTGAAGTAATTGTAACTTAATTATTATAAAAACTTCATTAAGTGCAATTTAAGCAGTTGTACAGCACAAATCAGTCAATTTTAACCTTCAATATTTTAATGTAGTACCAACTGACTCTCATGTATATTTTACAGCATTAGTCGAGATATTTTTTTTTCCTTGAGAAAATTTGGCATGTACTGTACCTGATATATATCCAAAATAATTGATACTGAATCGAATCGGTAATCGAATCGAAAGCTTGTGAATGAGAATCGAATCGAATTGTGAAACCCAGCCCTAATAATTGATAATGGATAATCAACAGTAACAAGGTCGCGCCAGTTGAGGCTCATGCAGTCTGTCTGTGTGTGAAACAATCTTGCGGAGAAATCAAAACAAATGAACGCAACTGCACACAGAAGAAACATTCTGCGGTAAAAATGTAACTTAGTTTTTATATTTGTAACAAATAGCCTAGTTAAGCAACATGATATGACCAAGAGACTGAAGTTTTCCCTGAAAACCACGATGGCAAATTTGACATTGATTTTATACAAGAGTTCAAACGAGTAGTTAATATACATTTTAGTACAAGATTGTCAATGTTGACTGTTTTTGCTCAATTTGGTTAACGAAAATAGTTCAAAACAAAGATCACAGCAAAACAGTCGCGCATCTCTGAGCAACACAGCGGTGTTCTGTTACTGAATGATTCAACGTTTTTGAATTAATCATCTGAGTCATTGATTCAGTGGTCCATTCATAAAGCCATTTGTTTAATTCTTGAATAAATCAGCTGGAATCTTTTGAATGAATGCCTCAATGACTCACTCATTAAGACTTCATTAAGACTTGCTGCCACCTACTGGCGGTTTACTTTCATATTTAAGAGTAGCTTATCTTTGCATTTTTTCCAACATTCCATATTTGTAAGTAAATAAATAAATAAATATATGTGCACACACACATACATATAGCAGGTAAAATAAGTATTGAACACATCACCATTTTTCTCAGTAAATATATTTCTAAAGGTGCTGTTGACATGAAATTTTCACCAGATGTCCGTAACAACCCAAGTAATCCATCCATACATACAAAGAAAACAATGCAAATAAGTTCAGAAATTAAATTATTTGTAATCAAATTGAAAGACACAGGGAAAAAGTATTATGAATTTCAATTTCAGTTTTATGTTGATTTAAATTAAAAAAAAAATACAAGCTTGCAGCGAAATGGCTAAATATGTAAAATATAACAAATAAAATAAACATAACTAAATATCAAGTGAAATAAGTCAAATTAATAAATATCAGAAGAGGAATATTGAATAGAATAAAATAAACATGTTTTGGAATCACTTTTTTTTTACTGCCATACATATGGAGAATCCTCGTGTGGCTGAGATGAACAGGAAATGAGGTCATGTGTGTAAAGGCTGTGGTTGGAGAGGGAATCTGTATTTGAGGTGTGATGCACTGATTCTCCGTGACATGACTCTATGTGGGAAAACCCATTTCAGGTGTAAGTCCCTCCACGAACACCTTTCTCAGAGCAAGAAAAGTAGTGACCCTGAAGATAATTCCCTCTATCACAGAGCGACCCTCAAACTCAAGGTCAACAGCACACAAAATCCAGCAATTTATGGCTCCATAGGCGAGTTTTTCTCTCACTTTGGTTTCAGGATGATCAATGAGCACATCTCAGAGAGGCTCCACCTCAGACTGAATGTTTTACAGCAGTTATTTACCAGCATTACTATATTCCATATAGTCCATTTATGTCTTATCTAGTCACAGGAAAATCGCTGCCCTAAAATGTACAAAAATTCAAAACATTCACAGAATATACGTGCTGTATAAACTGTGCCGGATTTGCGTGCATTTATAAACTATACCTTAAGGAATCTCGATTTGCACAAAATGAAGTGAAACAGATGGTGCATAGTGTTTAAATAATAAAGTGAACGTTAAAATGAGGAGGTCTGGAGGATTTCAGAGACTCACAATGCTGCGTATCGATCCATGGCCGACTGCACGTCTCTGCGGTACACGGTGCGTAGAATCACCATTATAGGGTCAAACTCTTTCTCCCAGACTTCCGCTGGAAAACACACACACGCACACACACACAGAATAAACACAGTGTTAGTCATGAAAAAATAAAGAATAGTTTTGAAACAGCCTCAGTCTGCCACCATGTGGCGAGAGCTGAGCAACAAGCTTAATGACCACAATACAGTCAATAAGCAATAAGCAGTCAATAAGCAATAAGCATACATAAAAAATGTTTTAGAAAATGAGTAGAACACCAGTATAAACTCATCGTTTAAACACTGTATAACTCTTGATTACGTTTTTTTGAATGAATGGATCAACCATGAAATATCCTGATATTTAGTTGGCGTGTTACCTAAACTTGTGTCATTGGTCAGTGACCAGACTATGAAATACATGTCAATAAATACAATTTGTTTGTCTAATCAGCATAAAAGAACGATTTCTGATCGATCATGCGACATTGAAGACTGGAGTAAATGCAGCTAAAACAAATAATCTTTGACACTGCATGAATGAATTACATTTTAAAATATACTTTTTAAAAATATATATATAATAATATAATAAAACGTAAATTAATACTTTTTAATAATAATGTTTCACAATATTCTTTTTTTTTTTACTGAATTTTGATCAAATAAATGCAGCCTTGGTGAGCTTAAAAGACTTATTTAGAATTATTATTTTTTTTTAAAATCTTAATAAAAATAAATTAGAGCTGAATTTTAAATGTACAGAAATCTGTTCGGTCACGTTCTGCAACAGGCAACACAAACAAAGACACAACTATTGCTAGAGAGCAGATGCTTCTGTCCTAAAGCAGAGAAATGTGTCGAACAGCGCAATCATAGAGTCACATTGCCATCTGCAGGTAATGAGAGGTACACACAACATCTCAAACAAAGCAGTGAATATACAGAAAAACAGCCCATCATAGTCTACATGGCGAAACAATAAGGTGCGTCACCTTTAGGCGTGTACATGCCCTGCTGCATGGATCCTCCAGGCTCAAACACCGGGGCTTTGAAATCAGCTACAGCAGACAGCATCTCCTCAAAACTACAGCTGCCTGGCACCACGCCGCTCTTAGGGTTGGGATTCTCTGGGATCTACAGCTACAGTCAAGGACAAGCATCAAGCTCCAACTAATGCCATCAAAATACTTGATTTAAGTCCACAAAGAGGTTCAATTCAATTCAAGTTCATTTGTATTGCGCTTTTCACGATACCAATCGTTGCAAAGCAGCTTTACAGAAAATTTGAAGTTTCTGCATTATATTTAGAAGTAGGTTATTAGTGGTGACTATGGCAGAAATGTACAGTAAAAATCATGCCGTTAGTTACAAATTACACAATCAAATAAAGCAATAAGCCGTGGTTTCCAGTGAATTTATAACAGCTAAGGGGCGTTGTTAGGTACGACGCGAAGCGGAGTGACTAAAACCCCCTTAGCTGTTATAAAATCACTGTAAACCACGGCTTCACGGGGCTTATTGCTTTTATAAAACGGTTATTCCATATACGTAGTTAGGTTTCACAGAATAAAACAGAGCAAATAAAGTGTAACGATATTAATAAAAACAGTATTCTTCCACCAAACAATGTAGTTCCTCAGAAACAGTTGTGGTTGCAACAAAGTTGCTACAGAGCAACACACAGAAGTAAACAAAGGTGTATGTTTGTAGAGTAATTTACAACAGCTTCAAATGCAGCTCAACCAATCAGAATCAAGGACCGGAACTCTCCGTTTTATTACAGACGGCTAAACCCTATTATCCGCAATGATTATATGTTGCGATTAAGCAATATTTGGTAGTTTTATATGCTGTTCCAGGGTTAGCATCATCTGAGGTCTTCTGGGGGGGTTGGCATAATATCTTCTCAGGTGTTCGGTCATCTCAGATCTTTGTAAGGGTTGGATCAGTAGAGGTCAGTAATGTGACTGATATTAAACAATTTAACATTAGCTATACAGGAAGGCCTGTGTGGCTGTGAAAATATGTGTCAATTTAAGTCATCCACTTTCGCTGGCCATTTAGAAACCACTTTTTGTATTTATGAAACACCACTTTCACATGTGAAATCAGCAACAGCACATCTTTCAGATGTTTGTACTTACATGCTTTATGCTTCATATAGCTGCATTATATTATGACTCGTGTGCTCGATTTTGATCAAGTGTCTCTTTTTGGACTGGGGTTCTTTCTGGATTTTTCACAATTTAATTTAACTGAAAGAGTGAGGGGGGAAAAAAGATCATTTGAATCTCATTATACAAAACCAAGTACAATTTGCCAAGATGTACCAACGCTTGCAAAAACACAATCAAAGCAGAGTACTTCTTGAACTTCCTGTGAGTGCATCATGTTTTCATGGTGAAAAGATACAAGATCTAGCAGGGAGCTGTGGGTACGATCATTCATACACAACTGCGACACCATCTCCGCTCTCAAAATCTCATCATCAGACATTCCTGCAAAGACACACAAAGAGAGAAAGACACGAGTCTCTGAGTTTACACATGAGACAAGCTTGTGCTGTCACACTGCATGACGAGAAAGTCAGCTAGCTTTCGAAAGGGTTTCGATTCACACAGAACGTGTACAGAACACGCTTTCAAAATGCAGGTGTGAGTCCCATTACTTTTAATAGCTCTCATGTATAGCCAACTAGAAGTGAATGTAATCGTATTCAGTCATATTCTAAAGCTGTAAGAAGCCTTAGATTCACTGATCAGAAGTAGCATATTTTATTAATAAATCTTCTGGTTGCTATCATTACTGAGCTGCATTTGGTCAGCATTATTGAGATGGAGAAGATATGCACCCAAGTGTACTCTGAGACTGCACAGGATGACCAGGAAGGTCAGCGCCCCCTCCAGCATGGGTCTCTCCTGCTCCGAGTCCAGCACTGTGTTCTGATGCTGAGACGCCATCGTCAGCAAATCCACCACCTTGAACCTGCCGCAAACACAAAGCTTTTAAGAGCCATCGCTGAGTGTGAGCACACAAACCAACACAGAGACGTTGTCGTACCTCTCAAACACTGAGGAAATGAAGTAATCTGGATCCAGTCTAGACGCACACACCTGAAGACCAAAAATAAGACTGAAATAAGTCAATCAAATTTCTATTTAAAACAGCAGCCTAATGACTAAGCTTAAAGGGATAGTTCACCCAAAAATGAAAATCAAACCTGTAAAACCTCTGTTCATCTTCGGAACACAAATTAAGATGTTTTTGATGAAATCCAAGAGCTCTCTGACCCTCTAGAGACAGCAAGTGAACCGAAATGTTCCCAGGCCCAGAAACAATGGCATCGTTAAAATATTCCATGTGACATCAGTGGTTAAAGAAAACTAAAATATGCGTCACGGTACTCTCATTAATGGCTAGAGGAGAGGTATTGTTGAATAAATCTTTATTTTTGTTTTCTTTGCACACACAAAGTATTCTTGTAGCTTCGTAAAATCACTGATGTCACATGGACGATTTTGTCAACGTTCTTGGTACCTTTCTGTGCCTTGATCAAGTTGTACCCTTGGAGGGTCAGAAAGCTCTTGGATTTCATCAAAAATACCTTAAATTGTGTTCCGAAGATGAACAGAGGTCTTACGGGTTTGGAACGACATGAGGGTGAGTAATTAATGACAGAATTTTCATTTTTGGGTGAACTATCCCTTTAAGATAAATTACTAATGTCTCAGGAGGAAACATTCAGGATCCATTAACACTCAGTAAAATATTAGCAATGGGCTTTTGGCTCAAAGAGCCAGTAATAATTAAAAACAAACTATAACATTTACATTTAGTCATTTAGCAAATGAGGACAATGGAAGCAATCAAAATCAACAAAAGAGCAATATGCAAGTGCTATAACGAGTCTCAGTTAGCCTAATGCAGTACACGTAGCAAGTTTTATTTTTTATTATTTAATAAATAAAAAGAAAACAGATAGAATAGAGCAACCTACTGTTAGAGGCCTTTTTTTTTTTTTGCTTTTTGTTAATTGTATAATAAATTAAAAGAAAACAAATAGATACAATACAAAAAAATAGAGAAGCTAGTGTTAGTATTCTTTTGTTTGTTTTTTTAAGGAAACATGCAGTTAGTAAATGAATAGAGTGCAAGTCTAAAAGGGGCAAGTTTTTTTTAAAGAATAGAATTAGAATAGAGAGTGCTAGAGTTAGAGGGTCAAATAAAGATGGAAGAGATGTGTTTTAGCCGATTCTTGAAGATAACTATATATCTATAACGTCTATAACGACTGCCTTAACCCTCAATGAATGATGTAATTATTCAGATCAAACGGTCTACTGAAGAAAATTCGCTGCTGTTTCCTGTGTGCCTTACAAACAACTTTTACCTCAAAGGAAAATTAACCTTTAATTATTAAATTAATTATAAAAAAATTAAGGTTTAAGGAAAAAGAAGGAATATTCCTCACATTATTAAGCCATGAAAATGGAAATATGAGAAACACAATCATGCTGTCTGAAAAAATGTAAATATCTCGGTTTTGATGCTGTAAGTGACACAATGACCTTTGCATTTTTTCTATAAAACCAAACAAAACAAAATCAAAAAAGGCAAAATGGCTTTGACATATGAACAAAGTGGTGTAAATACTAAATAATTAGGGCTGCTAATTGATTACAAATAACGTGCATGACGTGCCAAATAATCAAAATAAAATCAGATGTGGCAAATAATTTTGGACCCTGGATGAACATCTATTTCAGTACAGAAGTGTCAGGTGAGCGAGCGAGAGCGAGAGTGTCAGCAGGTTACCTGCAGGAGGTAGATGTCCGGGTCAATCATGGAGTTACAGAAGTGAGACTGCACATAAGTCATGGCCTGACCTTTAATCTGCAGCCCATTTCTCACCCACATATTACTATGGATCTCAGACAGGCTAGCCTGCACAAAATCACACACACAGATCAACACATGGGTCCCGTCTGCTTATCACACACTGTGGCATTAGCTCCACAACACTGTCACATGCCAGAAGTGAAACACGAGACATCAGTGAAGATTACGACAAACGGCTGCAACATTACACAACACAATGCCCTCTGCTTCAGCAGCATTAATACACTGACTGGCAAAATGAAGCCTTGTGCATGGCTGTAACATTTTAGCATCTAGATCCAAATCAGAAGCACACTATTACATCATAAATAGCATCAGAGGGCAGAACTCGCATACAACTCTGGGGAGTCCTAATTCATAGGATTGGCTTTCATCCATTAAACATATCTTTTTGTGTTTTACGTGTTCTGCAGGTTATTGTACAGGTTATTTCTATACAACACAAGTGCATGTGCTTTACACAGTCATGTTCCAAAAAGAACGAAATATGTGACCCTGGAGCACAAAAGCAGTCTTAAGTCGCTGGGGTATATTTGTAGCAACAGCCAACAATACACTGTATGGGTCACAATTATAGATTTTTCTTTTATGCCAAAAATCATTAGGATATTAAGTAAAGATCATGTTCCATGAAGATATTTTGTAAATTTCCTACCGTAAATATATCAAAACTTAATTTTTGATTAGTATATGCATTGCTAAGAACTTCATTTAGACAACTTTAAAGGCGATTTTCTCAATATTTTGATTTTTTTGCACCCTCAGATTCCAGATTTTCAAATAGTTGTATCTCGGTCAAATATTGTCCGATCCTAACACACCATACATCAATGGAAAGATTATTTATTCAGCTTTCAGATTTCAAGAAATTGACCTTTATGACTGATTTTCTGGTCCAGGGTCACATAACACCGTAACATTATCATAAAATCATTTCATACAACCTGTCTGTGTTCAATTCAAAGCTCAATTCATAATTTAATTAATAAATTCACTGCCCTGTCACAAGAAACAATTGTGCTTAGTGCCGGGGGCACCACAAGTGAACCGTCCAACGGCATTTTTTAAACTGGAATAGATAAAAAAAAAGCATTTGACAAAATGAAAAATGACAGTTTCCTGTTTAATTGTTTTAACAACTTTGTAAAACAAATTAAAAAGTTTTAAATGTCTATTTATTTTTAAATGTAGAAATTTAGACCGTTTTTAATTGTCTATTAATTTGTCTACTTAAAAGTGAATTAGTTATTTCCATTTTTATGTGTGAATTATTAAATTGATAACTTGTTCATTCGTTTAATTTTAGTTGTCACTCTTAGTCCTCCATAGTGGGGAAGACTTTCAGTGATTTCGATCTGTCCCACACACATATGACCTTGAAATTTAGCGTACGAATAATATCTGCTCCTTTTATGAGATACGTGTAGTCTGGACAGCACTGGTAACTGACAACCAGCAGAATTTGCCTGGCCTTCGACACTGATTAATTCTTCTCGTATTAATCTCTTTATTCACCTTCATTGTGTATTACCTGTATCTGAAGAGGGTGAACCATGATCTTCATAAGCATCTCCTGATCAGGAAGCAAACTGTCTAAATCCAGACCTTGACACCTCACTCCCTGCAAAACAACGAAAAACAGATCAGTTTATAATCATGCTCAAAAAAAAAAAGCCTTCAAACAGACCAACTGCTGGACCCTATTTAAAATCTGATTCTGGAGCAGCTCTTCGCTGAGAGTAAAAGATCAATATATCATTGATTAACTGTCACTGATTTTTTAATGACTCTTGCACAGTTTTACAAGTAGGAGTGACAAGTGGCTGTCTTTGAGTGAGATGTTGAATTATTCACTCAACCGATTTGTTCAAAAACACAGATCGATTCAGGAACACCACTACTGCAGTGTGTGAGACTGTGTGTCAAGCTCACCTTGCTGAGGAACATGGCATAGTATCTATGGAGAGGCAAATGAAAGGTCAGCTGGTTGAGGGCAGGCTGTGACAGAGAGACAGCGGGGGGTTACTCACTGGTTCCATGTTTATCAAGACAATCTTGCAGCGTAAACATCAAGACCGTACCTCATCTACAAACCCAATGGCATCAAACCACATCTGAAGAGTTTCCAAACAGTAGCGTACCACTGTTTTAGTGTACTCTTGGGTTTCCTGACAATACACAACATGTTTAGTTCATACACAAGCCTCTTTAAAACCTCTAATAAGGGGCTGTTCACACAGAATGCGATTATGAATTCCACTGCGCTGCTTTTCCATCGTTTTTTAATGTAAGCATGCACTAGACGGAGTAGTAGTAGTATATGTTTATTTAATGCCATGTCAGCCTCTTAGGCTATTTTCATGGCAAAAGCAATGCAAGTATAACAAATACAATAAAAACCAGCAAGCAAACAAACACAAGTTATATTACACAAGATTTTTTGCACTAGACAGATGTGTTTGATCGCTGAACAAGTGTTTCATGTCTTTTGCAGCACCTTGCGCACGACTCAGTGCTCACATTCTACTGCTTGCATTTTTTAAAGGGGTCATCGGATGCCCATTTTTCACAAGTTGGTATGATTCTTTAGAGTCTTAATGAAAAGTCTATAACATACTTTGATTAAAAATTCTCAACGGTAGTGTAAAACAACACCCTTTTTACCTTGCCAAAAACAGCTATTTTCAGAGCAAGCCGTTTCGGTGCATGTCCCTTTAAATGCTAATGAGCTCTGCTGTCCCCACCCCTCTCTTTCGTGGGGTGACGAGCCATTCTCATGAGACCGTTTACTTTAGCCGCGAAACTTGCTAACTACCACGTTATTAGGAAAGGCGATTTGCAAAGATTCATAAAAAAACCTTCTCATTCTAAAGAATACTCACTTCTTCTGGAGGTGAAGCTGGATCACGAATGATTCGCGCGGACATAAACGCATTTAGGTAGATCAGGGCGCATTCCCTTCAGAAACAATGTAATCCACTGCGAGTTCAGCGGCTCAGATGTCGGGAGTAAATGACGACTGCTATGTTCATTACTACATCCAACAACAAAACACTTCAATCGCTTAGGAGCCATTCTTGTCTACATCAGCTCCGGTGGTGAAACAGTGGCGGACTGATGACAGCTCACTCAGGGCGGGTCTAAGGTAAAACGCTAGTGTCAATCAACAACCGTAGGAGGGGCCTGGGTCTGTATGACATCACACAGACAAGCATCTGAGAATGGCTTGATATGAGAAAGGGGAAATTATTTTAGGAGATTGTAAAAAAACCACTGGGTGGATTTTTATCATTATAGGGTGGTTGTGTACACACACTGCCAACACACATTTATGTTCAAACAACATGTAAAAGTGCATGTCGCTTCCGATGACCCCTTTAATGCAAAAATGTGTTCTGTGTGAATGGCCCCTAAAAGCACCTACTGTACTACAACAATAATTCTAGAAGACACAAACCTGCATTTAAAATATTTAAACGCTAAAAAGGAACTCTGTATGTAGCATCTAAATGAGAGCATTTTAAAAATAAAAAGATGCTGGAGTGTGATGCATGCAGAGATGACTGTAGCCTCACTTTGACTTTGCAGTGTGTCAGGAGACCCCACATGGGCTGAGCACAGGCCTCCAGCTCAGCTGCAAACGCTGCATAATACGTCTGAGACTCAAACTCCACGTGCTCATTCAGCTCTCTCTTATTCAGATTCATCCCTAACCCAGCAAAAGGCACAGACAGGAAATCCATAACATCAGAGTGAATCATTGACTCGCTGAGATCAAGTTTCAGCTGTAACATCAGTTATTTAATTCTAATCAACGAGCCTTAATGACCTTTCTAAAATGAATAGTCCTGAATGCTTTTTACTATGTAGTTAGCATTTAATAAAGACGTTCAAGACCAAGCCATATTCTAAGTGCAGTCACAATATCAATAGCCGGAACTATTTTACAACAAAGCATAGCCTCTCATAACTCATTGCTTGATTAAGCAAACACTAATTAATTTGCATTTTGCCATTCATAGGACTGAAGGAAAACAGCACTACAGAATTGTAAAACAAAAATGAGTGCAGGATTTTCTCTCAGTTATTGACCTTGGAAGAAGGAGACGAAACTCATCCAGAGCAGCAGTAGAGAATGATCCTCCAGGAAGCGCTTGGCCACACTTTGGTGCGAGAGGATATTAATAAAATCACTAACTAAAGGCCAGTAGGTGTTATTCTTCAGTAGAGCTTCACCACAGTTCACCACCACGTGACGATTGTTCTCCTCATCTGTGACAGATTGAAGGCATTAAGACATTTTGTAGCCAGCAATCCAATAACTTTGCAAACGGTGCAGCATAGTAGAAAGCCATTTGGAACACAGCGTACAGCGTGTCTGTTTTGTTACCTTGCAGTTCGCTCTTGATAAGGCAGCTCTCCATCATGTAGAGGAGCACAGTGACCATGATGTCCAGTAACTGGCACTCCTCTGTGACGTGTCTCGCCAGCTCCTCGTTACTGAAGAGCTGCACGCTGATGTGAACGATGCGGTTGGACATGGTGTCCGACTCGTGA
Organism: Sinocyclocheilus anshuiensis; assembly: GCF_001515605.1. NCBI lineage: Eukaryota > Metazoa > Chordata > Actinopteri > Cypriniformes > Cyprinidae > Sinocyclocheilus > Sinocyclocheilus anshuiensis. Next base: position 1,931,333 of record NW_015549571.1, read on the forward strand.
CTCTTCATGAGGGTCTTCATGATGAAGGCATAGTGTTGTACAAATGTTTTAGTGAACGTGATCTGTGGCGCAGGAGAAGGAAGTCCACGTTACAGATTTTGTTAAAAAAAAATAATAATTTAGAGACCATGGACCGGTTGCACGAGCTGTACGTTAAGTAGTGGTGTAAAGGGAATAGAAGCTGAATTTACACACCATTTCATTTTTGTAGATATTTGGATCCACATATTTGTTAGACTTAGATGAATGATGATTAGGAAAAATTATTTCAATGCTTTTCCCTCGTGTTCCTATCGCAAAAGTACTGCTTTTTCTTTCAAAACATTTGCGTTCCCTCAAGAGCCACATATCTCCATCACAAAAGTTTTGCATGCAAAGTTTCTCAGGGAACGCAAAAGTTTTGCATGTGAAAGGAAAAGTTTTGTAAACAAAAGCATTGAAGTAAATTTTTTTTTTATATATTCACCATGTCTCTTAACAGAACAAACACTGAAGGCAAACTTCATATTATGCTACTAGTACACATTACTTTATGGAGAGCTTACAACCTACTAGCTACAATCAGTCTTAATAACACATGGTGCAACAAGATAAAGTACAGTGTTGGTTGCTAGTAGTTAAGAACTCATGAACATCTGGTACAACACTACTCATATGTACAAAGTCCAATATTAACAGAAAGAATAACAACTCGAAATTTACTAGCAATTTAAAAGTTAATTTTGGATCCTGCACATGTAAGAGTTTAACAGCATTAAATACCTTGTAATCCTGATCTGGCAACATGTTGAGCAAAAAAGTGACCATCTTCTGTGGAAATTCATACTTAATAGTCCAAAACAATAACTCTTCTAAAAAACATTTATGTTTCAGGGTGTCCATTATGGATGGATCTAACAAAACAGGAAAAGAGCAAGGAGATAGAATTGTTTTGTTACTACAGTACATTATTTGGGGAATAACTGTTCAAGAGATTTAAGAATGATGAGATGTAATGGGATCTACCTTTGGTACTGCTACTGAGCTTCACTCTTTTCCTCTGGCCCACACCCTGCAGCCCATCCTGATCCTCCTGTCAAACACAGACGTGAACCGCTTTTCATTTGATCTGGGGCTTGATTCATAAAACAATTTTACCAAATAAGCCAGGATTATTTCAGTTAGTCCAACTTATTTTGAACCAGATCAGCTGACAATAAGTCAGACTAACTGAAATAAACCTGGCTTATTTGGTAAACTTGTTTTATGAAACAGGCCCCTGCCCTTCTCAACAATGAGCACAGCTAAAACAATGTCCTTTGACAAATCGGTTCAGTGGCCAAAAAAAAAAAAAAAAGAAGGCTGCATTCTCAACAATGACAGAGGCAAGACACACCCTGCTGTGCTTGTTTTGACTGGTTGCTGGGTCACATTTTATCTATCCCACAAGTCTGTGTGCCTACCTCTTTGCTAGAGTCCTCCAGACTGGCAGCAGCAGTAGCTCCTAAAATAATAACAAACATGAAGACAAATATTGTTACCAAAATTTCAAACCTGTCTCTCCCTATTGACCCATCAGGAATAAAGCACAGAAGAGGCAGCAGGTGTTACCCAGTAGACTGAGCGCTCCTGCCCCAGCTGGAGTATCTGTTGCCCCAGCTCCTGCTCCTTTCTCCTCCACTGACACCAGACCTGAACTCTTCAATGCCGACAAATACTTCTCATAGTTCCTCTTCGCATAAACATTCTCCTCTTGACCTGTGGGTGTGGGACAACATAAAAGTGTGAGCATAAAACTGAAAATGAGTTTGAGTTTTAAAGGGGGTCATATGAAGTGTGAAAAAGAACAGAAAACATTTTCCACAGACAAAAAAAAAAAAAAACAGCTTAATTAAAAATTGTTGAATTGATGATGTTCATTCATACATCAATGCATAAAAGTCAGTAACAACAGTTCAGAAACATTAAGTAATGGGGAAGTAGGATATAGGATACACTTTCAAAAATAAGGTTCTAAAAGGGGATTTTTGCAGCAGTGCCAAAGAAGAACCATTTTTAAATAACCTCTCAGTGAACCATTTGTTTACGGTTGAGAACATTTGAATAAACTGAAGAAACTTGTTTCATCTTAAAGAAGTTTTATGGAATGGAAAGGTTCCATGGATGGAATCAAAGATGCCAATAAAGAACCTTTATTTTTAAGATTGTATGTGCTATTATCCTAAACATTTGTGACCCTGGACCACAAAACAGGGTCAATTTTAAAACCCTAAAATAAATAAGCTTTCCATTGATGTATGGTTTGTTAGGATGGGACAATATTTGGTCGAGATACAACTATTTGAAAATCTGGAATCTGAGGGTGCAAAAAAATCTAAATATTGAGAAAATCACCTTTAAAGTTCTCCAAATGAAGTTCTTAGCAATGCATATTACTAATCAAAAATTGGGTTTTGATATATTTACGGTATGACATTTACAAAATATCTTCATGGAACATGATCTTTACTTAAAATCCAAATGATTTTTGGCATAAAAGAAAAGTCTATAATTTTGACCCATACACAATGTATTGTTGGCTATTGCTACAAATATACCCGTGCTACTTATGACTGCTTTTGTGCTCCAGGGTCACATTTAGTTAACTAACAGAAAGTTGCCAAACATTGTGATGTTTATGGCTCCCAAATAAGCCTAAGTTTAACAAGATCCATGATCATTGCACATTTCCATGCAGTAAATATCGGTATTTGTTTCACATTAGAAGAAGACAGCCAATCATAAAGGTCATTGGCATACATAGGTTTTTAATGGCACGGCAACAAAAACAGACTTTTTAATTGTACGGGTGAGAGAGTGGAAATGGTCAAATAAATAAATAGAAATGTGATAAATACAACCCCAGGAAACAAAAGGTAATTAAAAACTCAAAAACAAGATGCATGCAGACACTATTTGAACAACGTTACTTTTTACAGGCAATCCCAACACATTTCAGACATACTCACCCATACTCAGTTCTTTAAAGGTCTGCTGATTGGTTAAGATCTTGGTGAGAACAGTGCGCATGGCCCCGCCCATCTTGGTGAGCTCTTCTAAGAATTAATATTGACCAAGCACCATTTAACTCAAATGTCCACTTAATCTTTAATATTTGACCATTTCTTTAGGACAGAAATGCTATTGACAAAATAAAGCAGCATATGTTACCCCAGTGGGCACGATTAGCAGGCTCAGCCAGTACACGCCATAATATTATTCAAAAGCACAGAGAAAGCAGTTGACGTTATTTCACATCGCTGATGATCTTATTCATCGCTGGGTTTTTTATATCCTAATTGTAATTTTTCTGATCAGTTCATAAGCTGAGTCCACTGAACCAGCTCCAAACTAAACAGATCCCATGAAATGAAAATTGGAGTATTGTGGCTTTTAGTTCATGTCTATGAGCTTTGAGGCAATCTAGTGTATAAATTAACACAATAGCCTTTAGCTGACAGATGCATTTTAAAATATAGAATTTCTAAAAGGAAAATGGAACTTATTGATGACCCCATCATGGAAGGAGAAGCCTTTGATACTCCCCGCCCCAACTGTTCCAATAGGAAATATATCAACATATGACGTTTGTATGCTCCAGAAACCATTTCATGTGGTCTCTGAAGTAGTTACAGCAGTATGCAAATGAATGAAGACTGTTGGTAACTGACCAGTTTTGATTCCCATTAACTTCCATTATATGGACAAAATATGGGTAGACAATATGGATTGACATGGAAAATTAAAAAAAAAAATATGGAAAAGACAACGGGTACAGAAAACTGTTTGATCACCAACATTCTGACATAAAACACCTTCAGATTTACTCACCCTCAAGCAATCCAAGACGTAGATGACATCACTTGCTCACAAATAGATCCTCTGCAGTGAATGGGTGCCGTCAAAATGAGAGTCCAAACAGCTGACGAAAACATCATTATAATAATCCACATAAACATCTAATAATCATGTGACGTGAAAAGCTGTAACAAACAAATCCATCATTAAGACGCTTTTAACTTCAAACCATTGCATCCAGAGTCCTCTATTCATAACATTGCTTTCTCCAGGGAAAAAAGTTGTCTTGTCTGAATAAGGAGAGAAATATGCACAGACCAAGCATAATTTGCAATCCAAAACAGTCCAACACAGTTGTCTGTGGATTTTGATGTGAGGACAATTTTTTTCACTGGATAAAGCGTTGTTGTTTATTATGGACTTGTATAGCCCATTGGTCAGAAGTGATGTTTAAAGTTAAACTGCCTTGATAGATTTGTTTGTTTGTTTTTTACAAACATGCAGCTTTTTACTTCACAAGATGTTAACTGATGGACTGGAGTGGTGTGGATTACTTCTGATGTTTTTATCAGATGTTTGGACTCTCATTCTGACGGCACCCATTCACTGCAGAGGCTTAAGTAGTGAGAAAGTGATACAATTTCTCTAAATCTATTCCCATAAGGAAACAAACTCTTGAAGGGCCCGAGGGTGAAACTTCCAACAATTGTATTTGTTTTAGCTGAAGCATTTCTTTAAGGTGTGATCTGGTGTCCTCACCTGGCTCAGTGTAGCCGTCTCTCAGGTACTGAATGATGGTGATGATAAACCGCGGCAGCACCATCTCAGACATGAGCAGCAGATCGCGAGGGACTGATGGCACATTCTCTCCCGTTTTTAACCGATGCCTACTGCAAAACCTGTCACACAAGAGCACTTGAATTAGAATTTAATTCAGCTGAGCTGAATTTGCTGTTTAGTGTGCAAAAATTCCATTTTCATTGTAATATTGATAACTGGAAAAACCCCAGTCTTGCCTGCATTAAAGAACATTTGAATCCTATCTATCTGATGTCTGAGGTCACAGTCTGTTTTCATTCTGCACTACAGAATATGCAATTCTTCAGGGTTTCACTAACATAGAGGAGGTGTGTTAGATCAGCGCTCAAAAATATAATTATACAACAGTGTATTTTCCCCATTAATTTTCATCGCTGAGAGTTCAAAAATGGGCAGGGCCAAACTAGCCAGCTCAGAGGTGAAAAACAGACAAACATGCACTCTTTTGTTTTTTTCAATTGGGAATGCACTATTTATCCCATGAAGCAATGCAACTAGGGCTGCCACTAACGACTATTTTCATTTTGATTAATCTATCGACTAATTTATCGATTAATCTAAACGATTAATTTCCCACCAAAAAAAACAACAATTTTACTTAAGAATATTTTATTAAACTATTTAATTAAACTAAATGAAATCCAAATTTATATGAAATGCTTTTTTTAAAGCAAAAGTAAAGTGCAACATAGAGTGCAAGAAGCAAGTGTCCATCTCATAGTCCAAATCACTGGAATCAAAGTTCAGTATTATAGTGTAAGAATGACAACATATCCACGTGTTCTAGTCTACTACTAATAAAATTATAATCAAAAAACACTTTTTAAAGGAGTATTTACCAGAAATGTTATTTACCAGAATTTATTTAGGAGAAAAATCTAAATGTGCAGCATTTCTGAAAAAAACAAAAAAAAAAAAAAAGGTTTTTTTTTGTTTTTTTTTTATAAAATCAATTATTTGGAGATGCTTTTGATTATTAAAATTTAATGGAACCATTCAAATGGAATCCAGAAAATAATGGAAAACAGAATTTGGTAAAGACAAAACTGTAAAACTCAATTAATTACACGGGATCTTCGATTAATAAAATGTAATTTAACCATTAAAACAGAGTATAGAAAATTTAAAATGGAAAAAAAACTGAATTTGAAAATAAAACGGATTTCATAGGGCCCTATAATTATAATAAATTTTTTTGTGGTAATAAAAATAGATGTAAGTGAACAATAGCCTTTAAAAATGTTTGTAATACAAGTTAAAACTGCACTGAGAAAAACAACTAAAAACATTACCTTTAACTTTGAACTTTCAGCTACCTTAAATTTATGTGTAATTGTATGTGTGTGATGAATGGAACATTGTTGTCAGTAATTTGTAATGGATGTTTGAAGTACTTAAGTTAGTGGCGTAACGCTTACTTGTTTTTTTTTTTTAAGGCAATCGGTTTGCATGCTTTTAGCCAGTAAATCAGAAACTGTGCGCAAGCGATATGCCGGTGAACGTCAGTAAATTCACTAGAGAAAGTGAAAGTTAAAAAAAAAACTGACGGAGCTTTCTAACGCTGCATTAACAGCGCTTATTACACGGCTCTGTGGAATACTTGATTCTGATTGGTCAGTCGCGACATTCCGAGGTATGTTATCCCTCGATTTCATGTCATGTAATAATAGGCCTAATAATAAGAAGAATGTAACAGGCCTACATTACTTGGAAATGCTAAATCCTCTTAATATTGCCAATTTTTGATGCTTTGTTTTGACAATATCTCTAGCTATTGTCGACACATGATACGACGCATCTCAGCACGGGGAGGTTATCACGAGGCCCCCCGCAGTGTGTGCCCGTCTGCTATGCCACTGTGTGGAATTAGTTGTATGAATTGTCGGCACTTTATCTATCTTTATCTATTGTAAAAAATGGTTAGAATGTACCATGTTTTCCAGTTGGCATTGAGAGTGACTGACACTTGATGGTCAGAAAAAATGACTAAATAGATGTGTAAAAAAAATTTTGTATTAATTTGTAAGTGTCATATTTGGCAGTTGGCATTAAAGTTATATAACTAATAACAGTGGCATATGAGAAGTTCATACCACAGAAAAAACATTAAATTTGCATTTTTCGAAGCTGCTGTATGTAAAAAACACAAGGTGGCTGAATTTGTATGCTGAAGCTTATAGGCGTTCATTATTTTCACTCAATTTAATTAGTTTTTTAGCCCCCCCAAGCTCAGGCTGAACGGCACCGATTGTAGCTACTACGCAGTACACACTATCCTTTCCGTGGACTTTCGTAGAGCGCCGCGCCAAACAAACTCAGCAGCATATCTCTCGGTCTTTTCCTTTTGTTTTGTTAATCTGTTAATTAGGCTATTTAAGTCAAATATTTTACATATAGACTATGATTTAATAAAAACAGATTTTGTTATTTTTAGTTAAACTTAATTTGTGTTGCTTGTCTGCGCTCGACCGCTGCCTTTTTTCTCTTCTCCGACCCCGCAGCTCTCTCCGATAGCTTTTTTTTTTTTTT
>NW_015549571.1:1938673-1962713 GCF_001515605.1 Sinocyclocheilus anshuiensis
TTTTTTTTGCAGTGTTGGTAAATTCACCACTTAATTTTGAGTTAAAATATGTTGTTGTAACTTGCGTTACTGAGATTGTAACGAGTAATAATATTACCCAAATTTTATTAGTAATGAGTTATATTACTGCATTACAGCAAAATGTAATATACTACTGTAATATTACTTTTGTAATGCGTTACTCCCAACACTGATAGAAATATGCAAGTAGACTGGGAGTGTGGAGAGAAAGTCTCGATTACACCAGTCACAATGCTTCATGGGAGTCAGTGGCTGCTGCAGAGTTCATTTATTGCGGTTTTCTTTTCCATGGTAACAGCGACTTCTCTGATTGGTCAATCTCTGTTCAGAATTATGGGTAGTGTATTTCCCTCACAAAAATACCGGCTATTAAAGTCACAATGAAATGCAAGCAGTGACAGATCTTTTCTTTCGCATTCCGACATATACATGTATAAAGGCTTAATGAAACAGTAAAACAAAAAATGCAGAGCGAGGACTAGATTCTACACATCGATTGTTGATTGGATTTTGAGATGTGGATGTTCCACTAAAGACAAGGAGGCGGATGAATGACCAAATGGTTTTGGAGGGCTGAAACAGCAGCATTTATTTAGCACTTTTCTGATGTGGCGTTTTGACTTTGCCAGCATCTATTTTGTGCACACAACGAGTACAAGCTACAACAGGTAAACGTCAGCTGTGCATACGCTAGGGCTGGGTTGACAATATTGATTTTTGGATTTTAATTTATCTTAATTTTGATAAACCAATATCGATGCTTAAATCCCATTAGTCTAAGCTGTTTCTGATGGTAGAAACGGTCTGTTTCTGACTTGTAGTGCTTCTCCCATCCAATAACTGCAATTGTTAGTTTTGATATGAAACAGCTCACAAAACAGTCTTAGTTACACTTTTTGACGCGTTCCAATGTGGCGTGATAGACTGCTATAGCCGGCTCAGTCCAAGCAGTAGCAATTTTTGAGACTTATTAGATCAATTTGATTAATTCATTGATTAAATAAACTATTTTGGGTTTTGTTTAGCAGCTAAATGAAAACTAAATGAATGACAAAGCATTTCAGTGCATGGCTTATTTAAGCTCTGGAACCCCACAGTGCTGTTTTAGCATTTATAGCACCTGTCATGGCACATGCTACTGATAACCTAAAGATTAAGCTGTAAGAAGGACACACAGTTAATATCTTCAGTAAACTTGGCAGTGAACATGGCTAAGACGACCATGGATTTTTAAATAAGAATAGAGATGGCTGGGTCTAGTGGACAGTCACTTTGAATCAGAACGAACATGCAAGTAGTTTCATGTCACTCTCCATAGCAAAAGCAAAAGTGTTAGTGGAGCTGATGTTTTTTGTTTTTTTTCACACTACACTCCTTCCAAGAATAAAACTGGCAATATCCTCATTCCTGTACAGCAGAACATTGTGTGATAATTAAACCCTTTACTGATCAAATACAGCAAATCTTTTGAGCTCCAGCTGACAGCAGTCATATCCGGCCCCCATTTGTGAACCTCCACACGTTTGTCTGTCTGTCTGTCTGTCTGTCTGTCTGTCTGTCTATCTATCTATCTATCTCACAGCATAAACGTTAAAGTGAAGGCCCTGTGCAGTGTGAGAGGAGGAAGGGAAGAGACCTGTCACTGACCCTGTGGGTGGGTTAAAAATAACCCAGACTGTGTCACTCTCTGTAAGGCAGTGATCAGGTGCCACAGCCCACTCTACACTATTAACCCCCCCGACACACCGGCCCTTATGTTAGTGCATATATATATATATATATATATATATATATATATATCTCAATCAATGCACAGCTGTGCCCAAAACCAAACCAGTTGGCACACTCAACATTTGAACCGTGTTGATTCGGAAAGAAACAACACTGTAAAAATGATTTTTCAAAATGGTCTGCTTCACAGGACTTTTTAAATCTTTCTACTTCAAAAGGTCACATTTAATCAATGTATTACATACAATTATTAGTGAAATTTACTAGCAATTTCTGGGTGAAAATTGTTTCAAAGAAAATCCTACACCATTTTTGGTGCATAAAATGCTGGGAATTCTGGCCATTTTTGACACCCAAATATTGTGTTGATTTGGAACATGTCTTTGGTGCCCAGAAACACCTATGGTATAAACCAAAGTTCACTAGGTTTGAGGGCATTTTGCCCAAAAATACTGCTGGTTCAGAACAGGCCCATGAAGAGGAGATACTGAGAATTCTAGTTGAGTTTGAGAATCAAACCAGCTAATTCTGGAATGTCTAATTCTGGTGTCTATGATGGCCAAAAATAATGCTGAACTAAAACACCTCAAAATAAGATGCTGATTTAGAAGTAGGGTTGCAAAGGGGTGGAAAATGTCCGGTAAATTTCCAGAAACTTTTCCAAAATCCCTGGAATATTCCAAAAAATCCTGGAAAGTTTCCAAAATTTCTGGAATATTTCCAAAATTTACTGGAAATATTCCACCTTTTTGCAACCCTATTTAGAACACGCCAGTGTTTTCATTCTTTCTGCCTAGGTAAGTTTGTGACAATGCCCAAAAATGCTGTCAATTCAGGATGGATAGGTTGGCACAATAGGTTGGACACACATGATGTGATAGGTCAGGGGTGGGCAAACTTGGCCCTTCCAGGCCACTTTCCTTCAGAGTTTAGCTCCAACCCTAATCAAACACACCTGAACCAGCTAATCATTGTCTTCAAGACTACAAGAAGGCTACAGGCAGGGGAGCTTTATCAGGGTTGGATCAAATCTCTGCAGGAAAGTGGCCTGGAAGGGCCAGGTTTGCCCATCACTGCCCTAGGTAGTCACTCGGGTCTCTAGCTTAAGTTGAGAATATGATGCACAGAAATACAGCAGGCTTAGAAACACTGATACCCAGTAATGCTGTCCTTAATTGGCGAGGCTGCTCACTAAGTTTTGAGACTATTATGCAGAAAACACTAGTCGGGATGTGCCTATACATGGTTTCCAGAAACACTGTCTAGGTAGACAGCTCATTAAGCGATGCCCACAATCTCTGCTTATTTGTGGTACTCCTGTGATGCTGCTGAACCAGAATGCAACTACAATGTGATATCAACAAGCCACTGTTATGAGGACCAAAAATTGTGCTGATAATGATGACTAGGTAGACAGCCAGCATACATGGTTTGAGATTATTACACTCCCAAATACTGCATACTTAGAATTCACCTAATATATCATGCAACCACAAAGTTGTATGGGTAGTCAGCATGCTAGGTGTTGTGACTGATTGCTATAATACTGCTGCAGATCTTATGATCGGTGTTATTTTATCATCATTAATACACTATTATATTTTTGTTAATATTGTGAATTAGATTCCGTTTTTATTTTGGTTTTACGTTAATATTACGGTTTTAGTTATTTTGTTTATAATTTTTATTATGTTAGCACTTCAACTTACACTAAACAAAAACAAAAAATGTCTCCTCGTTACTAGCTGACATAAAATATCTTTTTAAAATTTAAGTTAAGTTTTAGTTAACAATAATAGCCCAGACTGTTATGCTTTAAATATAAATAATAATCATCATCATAATTATAATAATATGTCAAGACAGGCAACTGTATGATATAATCCCCAAAACAGCTTCTAGCTCTGGATGTGCCTAAATTATAATTCACAAAAATAATGGTTTGGGACTAGGAGTACTCTTACGATGCTCAACATGCAGCTGAACCAGAATGCACCTATAAAAATGACAAAAATGCTGCGGATTTGGAACACAGGAAGGAAGGGGAAAAAAACAGACTGGGTAGACTTAGCTTACAAGTTTAAGACTTTGATTTCCATATGAGTTCACCTACAGTATCGCGCTATTAAAATGCTGTCTATGTAGTCATCACATCAGGCTGGAGACTATGACCCTTACATTCTGCTGGTCATGTGTGACCCTGGAGTACAAAAGCAGTCTTAAGTCGCTGGGATATATTTGTAGTAATAGCCAACAATACATTGTATGGGTCACAATTATAGATTTTTCTTTTATGCCAAAAATCATTAGGATATTAAGTAAAGATCATGTTTCATGAAGATATTTTGCAAATTTCCTACCGTAAATTTTTGATTAGTATATGCATTGCTAAGAACTTCATCTGGACAACTTTAAAGGTGCTTTTCTCAATATTTGGATTTTTTTGCACTCTCAGATTCCAGATTTTCAAATAGTTGTATCTCGGCCACATATTGTCCTATCCTAACAAACCATACATCAATTAAAAGCTTATTTATCCACCTTTGATATGATTTATAAATCTCAATTTCCAAAAATTGACTCTTATGACTGGTTTTGTGGTCCGCGGTCACATTTGCGATATGCTTGTGTTATGATGCTCAATAATAATAATGTCGAGATAGGCAACTCGCAGGGTTTCACGTTATGATCTCCAGAAACGCAGCTGATTTTGGCTGCGCCTAAGCGCCTAACGTTATGCTATGACGCCCAAATCTGCGGCTGGCTCGGGATGCGCCTAAACGCTGTCCAGGGTTTGAGACACAGCCCCTGTCAGTCTGTGAGTGGCTACTGACCCGCTCTCTCTCATCACGTTCCCGTCCCCGCAGTCACAGGCCCCGCCGGCCTGACTCCGGAACATGTTAAAATCGTGGCCCGTGTGGTCGCCGTTATTGAAGCACTCCGCGCATAACGACATGCACGGCGAGATGCCGCAGGTCCGGCAGCGGTACGCCACGAAGTTGGCGGTCCACACCAGCCCGCAGAGGGTGGCGTTATCGTAGGAGCGGACGGTCCGGCAGAAGTCGTCGAAGCCGTCGCCTCCAGCCAGCAGACATTTACACCAGTCCAGCGCCTCCGGGTCCGAGCCCCGCTCGGCGTTCAGCACGCTATCCAGCAGCTCCTGCAGCTGCCGCAGCCCCGAGCTGTTGTCGCTCCTCTTGAGGTCTGCCTTCAGATGGGCGGCGGTGGATTTCTTGTCCCGGCGCAGCAGCGACGCCGCCATCATGCGCTACGGGTTTGTTGTGCTCACTTTATTTTGGTTGTCTTGTTGCTGTGATCGCGGCGCTTCTCGCGATATCTCGTTGCTACGGCTCTCTTGCGCGTCTCGCGAGAGTGGCGTGAGACCGAGAGCTAAAAGAGGCAGAGGTTTGCGGATCAGAAATTACATTTACGTTATTGGAAGGTTTTATGTCCATAAATGTAAATATACTAAATGTAAACCCAATTTTAACATCTTCAAACAATAACTGAAGTTGTTTTTAAATACAATTCCAACGTCTCTTGTTAAATCTTTTCTCACTGAAATGCAAATCAATATCTAACCTTTATATATTGTGTTCTCGATTTGTTTTGGTTGATATTCTGTCTCTATCCATTAAAATAAACCTACCATAAAAATTACAGACCCTTCATTTCTATGTAAGAGGGCAAACTCACAAAATCAGCAGGGGATCAAATAAATATTTTCCCCACTGTATATAATATATAGGCTATATATAATATTAATCACAAGAAACAGCTAAACCAGAGAAACAAAATCATTTCTGAGATGAAATGACGTATGACATATCTTTCAATTGTGAACTCACGCTGGCGGGTTGGAGATCTTCACTAGAGTCGACGGGGCGGAAGCCCGAGGATATATGCGCATTCCGCCCATCGAGGAATCCATCGCCGCACACCTCTGCCCCTCCTCTGCCTCCCTGAAGGCGGGTGCTATGCTGCCATCAAGGCCCTGCCATCTGACCGCACACGTCACGGACAAAGCATACGCCGCCTCTGCAGAAGCGATCTCAGAGAGGCACAGAAATGCTCCAAGCGATGAGTCACTTCCTGCCGCACCGGGCTGCAGCGCAGCCCCCAGCACGTAGTAGATCCTCATCTGCTTCCAACCAGCCGTCGAAGCGGCCCCCTCTGCTTCCGCTTCATCGGCGCTGGACCCAGAGCCTTTTGTTCATGCCAAAACTCCGTAGCAGAGGACACCGAAGGGGCGTCACGACTTCAAGAAAGGCGGCCGTCCCGGGGGAGCTCCTCCGTCAGAGCAGAAGCCTCGTTCCTGACGACGGGAGGGTACAGAGGACGAGAGCGCTGAGCGACGGGCCCACAATAAAGCATCCGAGATGTTCTAGCGAAGTCCCCTTGGCGGTTGCAGGCGACTACGAGAATGTCTGTGTTGTGTATGTTCAAAATGCAATAAAGTCTGTGACACCCTCACAAAAAAATTGTTTTTCTCCTCCTCCAGCGATAGCGGCTTCACACTCGGCCGTGAAACCGTCAATAGAGCCGGGCTTGCAGCTTCCCCTTGTATCTGACGATGGTATACAGTGGCGTTGCTCAGAATTCAGAGGGCGAGGAGCTCCGCCCTCTGTCTTTTTGCAAGCGCATGGTGGTCCATTTCGGGCATTTCGGATTGGTTGCGGTAAATATTTTCCCCACTGTATATAATATATAGGCTATATATAATATTAATCACAAGAAACAGCTAAACCAGAGAAACAAAATCATTTCTGAGATGAAATGACGTATGACATATCTTTCAATTGTGATAATAAATGTTAATATACTAAATAAACAAGAAAGCTATAAAAACATCTAGAACTTGTGCCATGTTTAGTATTCTTCACTTGTATCTTTATTTGTGTGCCCTCTCTCTCTCTTTTTAGCCTACTCCTTTCTGTCGATTTCTTAAGAATTGTTATATTATATTCTACTTCTTCTGTTAACTATTAAACCATAATTCGTTTTTTATTTAAATGTTTTTGTATGTTTTTACGTACTGTATTTTCTGTTTGTTTTGTAATCTGTTTGTTATTATTGCAATAAAAAAATAAATTACATTTACATTTAGTCAGCCATTTACATTTAGCAGATGTTTTTATCCCGTGAGAAACAGCGCAAGAAATTTATCATAAAGGAGCCAACAACATTTACATTGCCACAAGTTTTAAGAAGTTATATAGTACAAAATGCTACAGCAGAGGTTTTGAATAAAGTGCAGTAAACCTTTAATTGTTTAAAATTTTGTCTCTAACTGAACAGATATAATAAATTATATTCCTAATTTAACTTCCCACTATGTATTTTCAATTCACTAGAATGGAGTTTCTCTTACTAACCTAAATTTGCCCCATACTGTAATCCAGAATGTCTTTGTTAAGGAATTATATCTATTTTCTTAAAAAAAAAATATATATATTCCACTATTTCTATAAGGATGAAGTTACAATTTACAAAATATTTGAAATTTCCAGTTGCATCAAAAATTGTACTTTCCACTGCGTATTTTCAGTTCACTGTCACGTGGTACCTGTTATTTTTCACAGTGCTGGTAAAGATGAACCAATCAGCTGTTTGAGACTGCTGGTGTTATATAATGATTTTAGCGAGATTACTGGGTCAGATGTCAATTTGGATGAATGGGACTCCTAATTGTAATTAAGACTTTAAAACGATTTTAGTTTTTAGTGTACAGTTTTCTACAATAAGGCACAAACGTCCTAATATTTGAACGCGTTTCAATGGAGGATTCAGTTCCCTCTCGAGAACGGTCTCTCGACATGGCGTTAACTCCTTGGGGACCTTCCTTCCTAACCAACCTGAAATCTTATTGCACAACACCATTGAAGTTGCAACTCTCACTGGCCAATGCCAGCCAAGACAGCGAATAGGGGCGGGACACCGAAGGGGCGTCACGACTTCAAGAAAGGCGGCCGTCCCGGGGGAGCTCCTCCGTCAGAGCAGAAGCCTCGTTCCTGACGACGGGAGGGTACAGAGGACGAGAGCGCTGAGCGACGGGCCCACAATAAAGCATCCGAGATGTTCTAGCGAAGTCCCCTTGGCGGTTGCAGGCGACTACGAGAATGTCTGTGTTGTGTATGTTCAAAATGCAATAAAGTCTGTGACACCCTCACAAAAAAATTGTTTTTCTCCTCCTCCAGCGATAGCGGCTTCACACTCGGCCGTGAAACCGTCAATAGAGCCGGGCTTGCAGCTTCCCCTTGTATCTGACGATGGTATACAGTGGCGTTGCTCAGAATTCAGAGGGCGAGGAGCTCCGCCCTCTGTCTTTTTGCAAGCGCATGGTGGTCCATTTCGGGCATTTCGGATTGGTTGCGGAATGTAATAGAGAACGTCTACACACTTCAGTTTCGGCGCAGACCACCCCAGTTCAATGGCGTGGTCATGTCGACAGTTCCGGCACACAACGAGCCGGTGCTGAGGCAAGAAATTCTCAATTTCCTCGCGAAACGCGCGATAGAAGTGGTCCCGCCGAGTGAGAGAGAGAGCAGTTTTTACAGCCGGTACTTTGTCGTTCCAAAGAAAGATGGTGGTCTCCGTCCAATCTCAGACCTGAGACCCATCAACTGTGCATTATACAAACGCACTTTCAAAATGACAACGCTAAAGCTTGATACTCAAGCAGATTCGACCCGGAGATTGGTTTATTTCGGTGGACCTGAAGGACGCATATTTTCATATCCAGATCGCCCCTCGTCACAGGCGCTTTCTGAGATTTGCGTTCGAAGGCATAATGTATCAGTTCATGGTGATGCCGTTCGGGCTAGCGCTGGTGCCGCGTACATTAACGAAATGTGTGGATGCGGCACTTTCCCCTCTGAGAGCGAGCGGAATAGACATATTGAATTATTTGGACGATTGGCTGGTCTTGGCCCATTCGGAGGATGTGCTCAACAGCCACAAACGCGATCTGTTACTTCACCTGGAGAGTTTAGGTCTCTGTGTGAACAAACAAAAAAGTGTGTTACGCCCCTGCCAGTCAATCATGTATCTTGTATCATCTCGATGAGAGCGTGTCTGAGTCAGGAGCGCATACGAGATTAGGCGTTCCAGCATGTCCAGCGTTTGCACGCTGTGTTCGGGACCCATCGAGGCACCCGGACACTCACGAGTTCTACACCCTGTGCCTGAGTCTCGCCCATGCGGAGGCAGCACTCACCGGGTCGGGCTGCCCACACTGTGAGAAATTCTCATGTGCTTAGGGCCTGGAGGAACATCGCCCACGACCGCGCAGAAAGGCGCAATTGTGTTACGCCCCTGCCAGTCAATCATGTATCTTGTATCATCTCGATGAGAGCGTGTCTGAGTCAGGAGCGCATACGAGATTTAATGTCCACTCTGAATGCATTCAGGCGGTGCTGTCCCGTAGCACTGAAGGAATATCAGAGGCTCTTGGGACGGATGGCGGCGGCTGCGATGGTGTGTCACCTCGGTCTGCTCTATATGCGCCCCCTCCAGATATGGCTGAAAACACAAGTACAGAGAAGGGCGTGGAAAACGGGCTGTGCTCGCGTTGTGGTCACTCGCAAGTGCTTGAACACGCTGAAACCATGGCGGAACCCTGACCTGTACCAATGCGCGTGGGGGATTTGCAAGCGCTCTCTGTGAATGCGGACTGCATGCAGTTTGGACCAGGTGATTGTAACATCACGCTCAATCCAAGATTGGGCTACGTGCCTAAATTGCTCTCGACACCATTCAGAGCGCTCAAGCCAAGATTGGGCTACGTGCCTAAATTGCTCTCGACACCGTTCAGAGTGCAAGTGGTGGCGCTTTCTGCTTTCACTCCAGAGTTGGAGACGTTATTGGATGCTGCCCCGAATCAGGTGTTGTGTCCGGTGCTGGCTTTGCAAGATTACATCGACCGCACGGCTCAGTTTCGGCAATCTGAGCAGCTGTTTGTGTGCTTCGGAGGCAGCGGGCAGGGGCAGCCTGTCTCCAAACAACGGCTATCACATTGGGTGGTCGACGCTATTGCCTTGGCATATTCCAGCCGGGGAATGGAATGTCCTATTGGTGTCAGAGCCCATTCAACGAGGGCGGTTGCCTCCTCGTGGGCGTGGACTAAGGTTGTTTCTATCAAATATATTTGTATGGCGGCTGTATGGTCTTCGCAGAATACCTTCTCCAGATTCTACAATTTGGACGTGTGGTCATTAGCCTCACAGGTCCTGTCGGTGAGTACGACCCATGGTTCTACCTGCAACCACTAGCCGTTTGACTGTGCTGGTGGTTTCAACTAGGTCGTGTAGGGGGATCAGGGGCAGGGCCATCGTCATATTCAGACTGTGGAGCACTGGATGCGGCTGTTCTCTATGTGTGTATATTGTTGTTAGTATTGTGCCCGGCCTTGCCGCTCACATGCTTCGTTGCACTGTTATATTACATACTTGTATGCGTTTGACATGACTATAATGTCTTAGCCTTGTATGGCGATGGCGCTGCATCTCTCTCTCAATAAGAGACCTGCCATCAGACATGGATTCTGAGTAACCTGAATGGATCCCTAAGTGGGAATCTACATACAATCCCCTCGAGGCATGTCGCAGGGTCGTATTTGATTGGTTGGGGATTATTTTTAGTGTCTTGCAAGAACTGTTCATGTTAGCTCCGCCGAGGCTGAGCCTTTTTACTTAGCTGCTTCCACGGCATTGTTCAATACAGTCCCCAAGGCATTAACGCCATGTCGAGAGACCGTTCTCGAGAGGGAACGTCTCTGGTTACTGTCGTAACCTCGGTTCCCTGAGAGACGGGAACGAGGCATGGCGTAGGCCGCCGTGTTCACTGCTCAGGTCTACTGTGCTGTTTGTTCAGTCAGAAGATTCTGAGCTTATACCGACAATACGGTGCATTATATAGTGGCGGGGGCCCCGCCCCTATTCGCCTTCTTGTCTGGCATTGGCCAGTGAGAGTTGCAACTTCACTGGCGTTGTGCAATAAGATTTCAGGTAGGTTAAGGCCAAAGTATATTTTGGCCATCTGCGTCCACGCACCGTCCGCATTAGGTCATTTTCGTCATCAGGAGGGCTGATGCCGCGCACCCCATCCACGTGCCAGCAATTTTTTGAGACCGCGCGGACGGTCCGCATACAACAGCGCATGCGCGAGCTGAAAATTGAGACAGAGCGCAAGTCAAGTAGGTGGTACTGCGCCTGTGTCGAGCTCGTCCGTCCGCAGTCATCCGCGGTTGAGTATACTTTGAAAGCTGTACGGACGCGGCTGTATAAAGTATACCCGGCCTTTAGGAAGGAAGGTATCATGTACTCGCAATGTGGGTTCTATTCAGAAAAACATGAGAGGAGGGCACTGTGACTGTTAATCGTCTTTTAATACCGCCACCAGAACACACGCAGACAAGTAACAACTTCTCCACATCCACGACATAACACTGACCTCTAGTAGGACGTTGATGTAACTAGCATCAATACTCACAGACTGAGTTACTTTAATAACCTATATGCAGCTGCATATACTACACACAGAAGGGAGTCCCCAAGTCGTTAACGCCATGTCTCGTTCTCGTCTCTCAGGGAACCGAAGTTAAGACAGTAACCGGAGACGTTTTCTGAGTCGACAAGCAATTTCAAGTCAAGTCAAGTCAAGTCAAGTCTGCTTTATTGTCAATTCTTCCACATGTACAGCACATACACACAGAGAATTGAAATTGCGTTACTCTCAGACCCTTGGTGCATACAGATAACACTAACAGTAGAACATAAATACAGGTATACAGATTAAATATAAAATACAACTATACAAATAAGGTAAAATGTAAAAAAAATATATATAAAAAAAAATATATATATAAAGCAGCACACGGCAGATAGAGTGCAAACCAGTGAAGTAAACAACAGTGCAGATATAATGATTTGTAGTGCAAAAAGAGCTTATTTAGACTGATTAAAGTGACTGTGTGTGTGTATTTGGGAGGGGGGAGTGGGAGATATAGTTTGTCTCATCTTTGTTGCTAATGAGACCCACTACAGTCGTGTCATCCGCAAACTTAATGAAGAGGTTGGAGTTGTGTGACGGTGTGCAGTCGTGGGTCAGCAGAGTGAAGAGGAGGGGGCTCAGCACACATCCTTGGGGGGCCCCAGTGTTCAGTGTGATGGTGCTGGATGTGTTGCTGCCGACCCGAACTGCCTGAGGTCTTCCTCTTTCTAGAGGAATGTTGTTTTTTGTGTCAAAAAATGAGTCTGATTTGAGTGTTTGGGGTCTTTCTCGCGAGGTTTTGTAAGCCTACTTTTGTTTTGTCGTTTGATTTATACAATGGGTCAGGTGGCAGGGTGAGATTTGCTTATCTGACAAAAGCACGCTGGTTACTGAGACTATTTTGGACGAATATCTTTACTCAGCATCACTAGTAAACAAGTCTTTATGACTCAACAAAAATAGTTTGTCCACTAATTCAATGTCAGATTGCACAAACCTTACCAACGTGATAGAAAAATGTAAGTTATATCGATTTATCACCATAAACAAAATTAAGCCTATTTTGGGGCTGTTTTGCACTGTAACGTTACTTTGAAACAGATTTACGAGCGCACAGAACAAAAACTAGAGTGAATTCTAGCCTAAATACCTCTGATTTGTGTTCAAGAAGTCAACAGATAGTCTGTGATTGGCTACAGTGCTCAGCGCTGCAAAAGGCTTTGTAAATGTAAACCTTCGATGCCCCTCAGAGCGCAAATATAAATATGCACTGGATTGTTTGGCTAATGTGTTTCACAATATCAGATGGAGTGCCGTGTCCCCCTCTGAATGCGGGTAATTTCTGTTATGAGCGCTTAAATATCTGCCGATTGTACTGGAGTTTTTGCTGGATTTGTGCATAAATCACATTTCCATATGTTTCATTCTGATTTCTAATAAAGTTTAGATGCTCGAAATTTAATTAGATTGGCTCAATTAGTTAAAGTATGAAATTGACAAATTTCCAACTGCAATTGCGTGGAGGCTGTATGATTAAATTGGCTGTTGCATTATACACAGTCGCTATACAGAGCAGAACAGCATTTTCACGGAGCAATGGTAAATCTGAAAGCATTCGAAGATCCTGTAAAACTTAGTTGATCCTTTAACTCTTTTATACTATGTATTTATTTAAAGCACTGCTGGCTCTATCAAAACAGACTAAATGAAATCCTTAAAGAACTTGTCTCTTAAAAATCTTTTGTCTATACACCCAAACTATATATAGGCTACACATGGTTAATGCTTATGGATATGTTATGTGAAATCAGAATTACAAAGTAACCAGAACTGGGTCAGAGCTGACAGCAGGCTGAAAAAGTGTATTTATTTATTTATTATAATATTAATCACAAGAAACAGCTAAACCAGGGAAACAAAACCATTTCTGAGATTAAATGACATATGATTGTGATAATTTATCTCTGGCTAATTTAGTTATTCAGATTTTATATAAAATATCTGTTGTAAGACAGCAATGACAGCATTTAATCAAAAAGATCATCAGGTGTATGTGCAGGGCCTATTTATAAAAACAATTTTAGACGACTAAGAGAAAGGAATCAACCAAGTGAGCAAACGTCATAAAAAGTCAATAGATGAATGAAACATGTAACTTACAGTATTCCTGATTTTTTTTCTCTCTGTTTCTAGTATTTGTGCAAGCTTTACAGGCAACTTCTTTCAGTGTTACCAGTATTGTAATTATCAATTCATTTAATTTTACCAGTGAAACTAATTTACCAGTGATGGCATTAGTTATGGGTCAAAAACTTTTTTCTAATGTACAGCAGACAGCATTTTATGTCAAGCCACCTGCATTATAGCTGTCACCGTTCAAATGAATGCATGTTCAGACCAACTACATGGTAAAATAAAGTTATTCCATCACAAATCTTTGAATGAGTAAAATTGGCATTGTCTGTTATTACTAATTACACAACATTACAATTATTTTTCACCTTCTTCTCTTTCCCCTTCTCCATTCACTTTTGTAAGAAAGTAGCTGTGGCCGGGATAGATTTAAGTTTGTTGTTGATGGTCTAGTTTTGTTGTGGTAAAAGAGAAACTACATTCTCTGCAAAGGCGAATAAGATTGAAAGGCTTTAACCCTTTGATGCACAACATGGGTCCAAAGTGACCCGACTGAGTTTATTTTTTCTATATCTTTGCAATAAATTAATTTCATCATTCAGAATTCCAGGAATTCCTCAATTAACTTGTTTTTGATAATCACAAATTCTTATTTTTATTTTTTCTTTCTTACTTTTTGAATTAAAAATCATTTTTGTGTCACTACCCTTCTAATGCACAACATGGGTCTAAAATGTTATTTTAGAACATTTATTTCAGTTATGCTGAAACTTTGGAAGAAATGCATTTTCTCAATTATTATTGCAGGTATTCATTAAATATCTTGTTTTTGATTTCCACATCATTATGTTTGTTTTTACTTTCTTCACTTTATAAAAAACACAGTTTTTGTATTTCTACATCAGTTTTACACACATGGGTCAAAAATGACTCCGATAGAAACCTTTGCTATTTGCTAAGTTTTTGCAAGTAGGAACATATTTACTGCAGAAAACTATTCACCTGCCCCACATTTCACAACTCAACATGGCTGCTTTTGTATAAATTATTACCACAGAACATATTTGATATACTGTGGAAGATAACTGGACATAATATTTGAATGTTAGGCTAAGGTTTCCTTGACCTTGAAATCTATTACTACTGAGACAGAGAAACATGTCCAATACTATTAGCTAGCTTGTTGTTGACATATTCTATTTTATCTAGCTAATGTTAGCTAGGTCAATAAAATAAAACTCAAAATAATACTTTATTATATACAAGTATATATCATTGCTGTCAGGCAGAAACCTCATATCTCCACATTTCGTCGTTTTTATTTTTTTTGTCATAAATCAGTGCTATTGGTCACCCTTTATGTCTGTCAGTGTTCCTGAAAAGTAATGGTTTTGGACATACAAGGTTTCTGTCTGATAGCGACAATATATAATCAGTATATACATGATCAACTGCTTGTTGTGCACTCTTTATCTAGAGTGTTAGTTTGACTGATCCCAGACATTCTAGATTAACGGCTGAAATGTTTGTAGAGATCTGCATGATGAAGAAGTCCTCATTCTTAGTCCTCATTCAGAGTCTGAAATACTGTATCTGATGCTGATGACCTAGACTATGTGCCACAGGGTCAATCTGGAGTTGTGGGTGTAAATCCAGCTCTCCTCAATGAAGAAGACTCATGTGATGGCATTGAAGACTTGTCTGATGAGTCCTCTGAAGAGGAAACTAAGACCCAGTCCAATAGATTGAGTAAAAATGGTTTGCACCTACTCATGTAAGCGGAGAACACGGAGGTGGCCTATGGTGCTGTATTTTAATGTGCTGGATGTAATGTGACCACATTAAAAAAATATATATATTAATTTGTGGTCATTGTAAAAAGATATTTTGAAGAGCCACAGTCCTGCAGAGTTCATCTCCAACCCTAATCAAACACTCTTGAACAAGCTAAACAAGGTCTAAGGTTTACTAGAAAGCTACAGACAGGTGAGTTTTTTTATCAAGGTTGAAGCAAAACTCTGCAGGACCAATTTTGTTAGTTTTATTTTCATCTATTCGGTCACATTCAATTCAGTACAGCTGCACTACAGACAGTTCAATTTCGGTGTTATTGGTTATCTGTCACAAAGCAAGGCCAGACACAACAGGTAAGTGCAAATCAGGATGGTTTATTGACTGGGTAAGGAGATGACTGGAACAGGTGAGTTAAAGGCAGGTGAGTGTAAACACAGTGAATGGTTCCAGGGTGCTTATCTGAGTTCTGATGGTGAGGATCGGATGCCGGTTACGTTGGAGATCGTGGAACAGTTTCCAAGGAGTCGTTGGAGGATCGCGGGAGGAACAGCAGGTAATTCGTTCTAGGAGAATTTGGCAGAGAGAGTCCAGAGAAGTTCGTAGGAGTGAACGGTAGACCGGACAGTGAGTGACTGTGCTGTGTGTGTATTTGTAGTGTGGCTTGATTGGTGACAGCAGGTGCGGGTGATCAGAACTCAGGTGACTGTGATCGGGTAATTATTCTGGATGGTGACTGAAGTGATTGTGATGAATCCCTGACATTATCAGTGATGTGTGTATGTTACGTGTGACAAAGTGGCAAATAAAATATTTAAAGTGTTAAATATGTTGGTTTAAATAACTGCTAAAATAATTATTTTAACAAAATGTCTTTATTCTTTTGTTTTATCATGCTTGCATAGATGGGTCATATTTGAACCATGTGTGTAAACTTGTAGTAACAAAAAACCTAGGAAAAAATTAAATATGAACTTGTGGTTATTGTAAAAAGATATTTAGAATATTCATGGATCAGGGAATTTATAGATCAGGGAATATTAAATGCTGAAATAAACGGATTTCAAAAGATAAAACAAAAAAATGCCCAGTGAAGTGTGAAATATCATAGGAAATGAATACGGGTCATTTTAGACCCATGTTGTGCATTTGAAGGGGTTTTAAAAGAGTGTGCATCAAAGGGTTAAAGTGAACAAAAAACAAATGTAAATAGAATTTAAAAAATAGAAAAAAAACTTATATCTGAAATGAAGGTCTTCTGAACAGAAAAGAAAATGTCTTACAAGTGCAGTTTTGTATCATCATCATCCATCTGTTTTAAAGCTGAGGATGATGTCACTGCATTAATGGCACAACAAGAGCTATTAAAGAACAAGCATGAACTGGAAGATTAAGAGCAGCTCTGCAAACGAAAAGAACATTGATAAACTGAATTTTGAAATCCCAGAGTGTGTCAATCAGTACATTGGAGTGTTAAAAGAGGAATACACTTCATTGTAGGGCTGCACGATTAATCGCATGCGATATTTAACGCGCATCTTGTCAGTAAAGACGGTTCTGTAATCAGCGGTAAATCTCCATCACCTGCGTGCTTTCACATTGAGCAGCATTAACTACACAGAGCCGTTGTTCACTGACGAGCTGCGCTAAACCACGTTCATATTCGCGCGATTTTTTGCGCTGCTCATCAGTGAACAACGGCTCTGTGTAGTTAATGCTGCTCAATGTGAAAGCCCGCAGGTGATGGAGATTTACCGCTGATTACAGAACCGGCTTTCTGACAAGATGCACGTTAAATATCGCATGCGATTAATCGTGCAGCCCTACTTCATTGAAAATCCAAGTGCGAAATCATTTGTTCCTCAAAAATTCACAAGAGAAGAGGGATCTTTGCATGAGTGCTTGGACCCAGGAGCAAGGCCTAAGAAGAGAAATACACAGACTAAGCCATTTAGACAACACAAAACTAGACTGCGAGGAAATGCTTTAAATTTATATGTTGAGTTAGTTAGACAATAAAGATCCAAATGACTCTTGGGCATTATGAGAAAAAAATGAAGTTTAACAACACTATTAATAAAACAGCATGCAAAATACAACAGGGCAGTGGTTCTCAACTTCAGTCCTGGGGACCCACTGCTCTGCTCATTTTGTTTGTCTTTTGAATTTAACACACCTGATTCAGATCACCAGCTTGTTAGGAAGCAGCTCCATAAACTAAACCGAGTGTGTCAGATAAGAGAAAGAGAAATGGAGTTGGGTTATTGCAACAGGCTCACCTGTTCTTAGACCCTCACCACCACTGGTTCCACGTTATCCAGATCCACCGGGATGCTATCTCTGCCTGTTTGGTAACTTTGGCTACCAACCGCTTCTTGGCTGGCCTTCAGTCCCTAGCAGTCCAAGAGTTCTCCAGAGCGACTGCTCTGCGAAACCCCTGCAGCCGTCCTCCACCTGCAGATTCCAGGCTTTCCATCCATTTTGTTGGCACTTGAGAATAAGAGAACTGTAAGCTCAATAAGTACCACCTGCTTGGTACCTTTAGACCAGAGAACAATGTCGGGTCTAAGGCTAGTGTGAATTATTTTCTCTGGGAATTTGTGCTAGCTCTTAACTCTTTCCCCACCATTGATGGAATTTTCTGTAATTTATGAGAAAACTCATTGTTCAGCTCAACGTTTTGTTCAAATGTTGCTTTTTTTTCATGAATATTACCCACATTCAAGAATGCTATTTTGACATATTGCGTGTTCAGATATTCATACAACAAAATATTCTGAACATTAAATATTATTTACTGAACACAATTGTAGATGTCCTATTCTCTTTAGGCTGTCCTATAAATGACTGATGAGATGGCACTTAGCTTCTTCTCCACGACTCTTCTGTCTTTGCTGCCATGGCAAGCAGTGGCTGTTCTAGTTTGTATGGCGCCCTGGGCGAACCACCCCTTCTGTCACCCCTAAATGAAATTGATTTTTTAATAGTAATTTTTTTGTAAAATCAATTTATATATAAATGTTATACATTTATATACGTTATACATTTGTCTGTAATAATAATTGTAAGAATTTAAATATATATATATATATATATATATATACTGTATATATATTGTAATTGTAATCATTTAAATATATATATAAACCCGCACAACTGTACAGTAAAACATTAATAAAGAAAGTGATGTTACTTTTTTTTATTTATTTTTTTTATTACATTATATTACAGTCACATTTTACTGTCTGGTTATATAAGCTAGTTGAACAGAAAAAGTAATGTTGTTGCCCTGTGTGTAATAACATATCATAAAATAAGTGATATATTAGCCTAACCCTCCCACTCTCCTTACTTAAGTCACCTTAGTGAAAGTGACTTAAGTGAAAATGAAATAAACTGAAAAAAGTCTGAACGAAATGAAAAGTGTCAACATTATTAAATTAAATTAAGATCTGGCATTACATTTAGATATGCTCATTCTGCATTATATTTCTTTTGACTTGTTTTTACAGTGTTGCACATTACAACGAGTCACACACGATTCCGTTGAGTTTATGAATGCAACGGCCAATCAGAGGCGTTCAGACTGCTGAAACACCAGAGTTTTGTTCTGAGCGCGCACTCACTGACTGAATTCTGCACTCTTGCGAATTCTCTCATTGTAAACAACAAAGTATAGATAATCGTGCAATTTAAGTAAGAGATTCATTTCACAGCATAGAGAGCTTCAGTTATTACAAGAGTTTTTTTGGCATGACATGACACTTATATCTGGTTTGTGATGTGTGTGGTTATTAGGCTAGCCCCCAGAGTTAGTTCACCCTCCACCTATGCGTCTGAGGGAGAAATAATAGGCTATATTTTCCCGGTGGAGTCCCGACCAGGTTAACTGACACACACAGTGACATGACATTGACGTGTTGTGCAAATGAGCGGAAACACCCGATCGCACATTACATTTTTGTTTTTTTATTTCTTATGCGGTCACCCTGTGCCTCCCCCGTCAAGATGTCGCCCTGGGCACCTGCCGATGTCGCCCATACCTAAATCCGCCACTGATGGCAAGCCAGTTCACTGGATATTTCTGGGCATCTCATACAGTGGTGTTCTGCACAGGTTGTGCATCACAAGTGTCTTTGCTCTCCTTGGTGCTCTATCCCCTCTGATACATCAGTTATGGTGTTACTGCCCCCCCACTTCGTCATTTGCCTGGAGTTTCTGAGGACTGTGGTTTGACTGATGCCTTGGCCTCTGTTCCATCTCACCAGGTTGCCCTGCACATTGCACACTACTTGTAGGTTTGTGAATGCCTCGGCTTGTCTGGAGTATCTTTAGACCATCTAATTTTTTCATATCTTGCCACATTCACAGACCCAAAATACATTGCTTGGCTGTTCCATATTTGATTGTCCATCATGGTTCGTGATAATAGTGGTCTGTCCTTTGGGTCGATCATCCTCATCCAACCCTGTGGATATCTTATAATATAACTTTCCATAGCAATCAATGTTGGATTTCTCCTCACAGAGAATGAGCTTCAGCTTGCCAATCCTCCACAACCCTGTTCTGGTCATTTCCAAATGTCAGCAGTCTTTCCTAGCATTCCTGGAGATATTACTACTACACAATTGCACCATTTTTCAGATGTGAGCAAGGATGCTATGGAAATGTGACGTATTTACTGTTATGCAATATATACTCTCAAGTACAAATGCCTTTATCATCGGAAAATATAGAGTGGCCCCTTTGAAGTCTTTTACCATCCCTTGAATGGAGCTTCTTTGCCACTACTATGGATATCTGTATTGTTGTTATGTAGAAGAACTGGCCTTAAAAACTTGATAAAAGTCTATTTTCAAGCCCTACATTTCTGCTTTACTACACCAGATTTTACCACCCCATGGCAACATCTTGAGATGGGCATAATGGCAGGAGGCACTATCTGCCCACTTGCATTTACCATGGCAATGGAGGTTATTATTAGGGTGTCCAAGTGGGTGGTAGGCAGAGAGCAGCTTAAGTCTGGAGTCTGTTTAACACCAATAAGGGCCTATATGGATGACATGACAACCCTAACAACAACAACACCATGTACCAGATACTTGTTGAGGAAACTCCAGCAGAACATTGAATGGGCCAGGATGAAGATCAATCTATTCATGTCAAGAAGCATCTCTATTCTCAAAGGAAAGCAGTCTGTCCAAAGGTTCTTCATTAACAACGACCCCATACCAACAATACTGGAAAAGCCCATGGAAAATGCAATGATGCAAGCCTCAAGGACTGTGAACAAGTCCAGCAACTGAAGCAGGATATAGGCAGGGGTCTTGAGATCATATAAGTCTATGCTCCCTGGAAAGCTAAAGCTTCGGTGCCTACAGTTTGGACTGCTGCCCAGACTGATGTGGCCCCTAACCATGGTTGACATTCCCCTCACAAAAAAGGGGAAGATGGAGAGAACATTAAGCTTTTATGCAAGAAAATGGTTCAGTGTTCCACAATGCCTAAGTAGCATTGCTCTGTGCAAGGCACGGCATTCTCAAACTGCCCATCTCAAGTCTGGTAGAGGAGTTCAAATACATAAAAACAAGGCAAGAAATGACCATCTCAAAGTCCAGAGATGGGCTGCAGGTCCACATATAACATCAGAATGGAAATGGACTCAAAAATGAAGCCATTAAACAGGAAAAATCAGCATTCCAGCACAGCGATATTGTGGGCCATGTTCAACAGGGAAGAGGAGGTCTGAGTCTGTGTCAGGACAGACCCCAGTGGAACAAGGCTACACCTTAAGAACAGCAGAAACTGGTAGTCCTGGATGTCCGGCATCAGGAGGAGGCAGCAAGGCATGCTAAAGCAGTCACTCAAGCCCAGCAGGGACAATAGACAAACTGAAAGAACATAGAGAACAAGAAAATCAGCTGGAGGGAATTGTGGGAGATGGAAGCAAGAAGAATCAGTTTTCTGCTCAAGGTAACCAATGATGTCCTGCCCTCACACAAAAAATTCTAGCAGTGGTTGGGGGAATATTCATAATGTCCCCTATATCCATGTAGTGTACACACAACAGAGCCTAAATGGTTCCACAGACAGTTGTGCATTGTAAGAAGAGCAGTGATCTGACGACTTTGAAAATCGTACAGT
Source organism: Sinocyclocheilus anshuiensis (assembly GCF_001515605.1). Classification (NCBI taxonomy): domain Eukaryota; kingdom Metazoa; phylum Chordata; class Actinopteri; order Cypriniformes; family Cyprinidae; genus Sinocyclocheilus; species Sinocyclocheilus anshuiensis. Next base: position 1,959,983 of record NW_015549571.1, read on the forward strand.
GTGAACCTGGTAATACAGGTTGCAAGTTACGTCTGTCTCAGGGGAGGCACACATGGAGACACAACCAAGTGCTAAAAATCCTGGCTGCAGCAATTAATACCAAAAGAATAGGCACCAACACCCTGCCCTTCAGAACACCAAGCACAACCCAGACAGTGCTATTTATCTGTGAAGCGCAGAATCTACAGGGAACGCTTCCTCCATCGACCTAGGGTGCGTTTTCTGTAACCTTCTTAACACTACGTCATTCTTAAGTTATACCTTGCTGTACCTTAATGTTAATATGTGTTTCCCGAAATGTTCTTAGTTAAGTATACCTTGTGTAAATCATATGTTCATAAGCTTGGTCTGGACCATTCTTAGTTATACCTTATCACTGTTGACAGTTCACTCCTCTAGTGGCCACCACTGTGCAGATTTTTTACATCTCAGTCTATACGACTATAATTCTGAAGTTGTAATACACCAAGTGTTCAATTAGCCTAATTGAAGTGTTTGCATGCAAGGAATAAAACTGTCATTACACCGAAGGTTGTTAGCTTTTTAATTATATTATCCAAAGGTACATCAGCTGGCAAACCATTAGGCAGTAAAGGCTCAGAAGTCTATTTAATAGGGTTGCAAAGGGGTGGAAAATTCCCGGAAAAATTCCACCTTTTTGCAACCCTACTATTTAAAGAGAATAATTGTGGTGGGGAGTTTGGTCAAACAATGGCAGCGATACAATGAATAGTTATGCACCAGAACGGCCAGGCATAAAAACACTTTCTTCCCTCAGGCAATCCATCTCATAAACAGTTAACTTGCCAATACACATACACAACATTATTTATACATTTATTTATTATTTTATTTTTATAATTTTTTTTATGATCTGTGTCACTGTCATTCTGTTTGCGCTGTGGAAGATTCTTTCACCAAAACAAATTCCTCATATGTGTAAACATACCTGGCAATAAATCAGATTCTAAATCAAAGATGGCACCATCATCCGCATTTCATCTGTGAAAACTTTAGTCCCCTGGCTACCATGTCAGAAGAATCTGCAATCCTCAATTCTAAAAAAAAAAAATTGCCAGCCATGGTAGCAAATTCAGCAGCTTTTCGATCTTCTTGTTCCGACTTTGTCGAGGCGAACTCAATGGAGCTACCTCCTCAGCCACAGATTATATCCATATGCCTTGCCTTCCACAGGCATGAAGTGATGGAGGTGCATCAAGACTTCCATGCCATTGCCTGTAAAGTGGCCTGGTAGCACACACAACAGCTTTACGTGGGCCAGTTCAGCAGTGGGTCAAGATGCCAAAACAGGGGTTTTTGGCCTGGAGCGTGTTTTTTTTTTTTTTTTCCAGGGGAAAGCGGTTACCCCCTCAGAACCTACCTTCTAAATCCAGTCACCAACCCCACCACACAGGCCGAGCACAATTACAACATTGCACACATCCGAACCTAAAAGTTGGTAGAGTGCTCGATTGGGTGCTGGAAGATGCATTTCCAGTGCCTGCATAAATCAGCTGGAGGGTTGCGTCTGAAGCCAGAAAGAAATGTTGCTGAGTGGAATCAACAGCTTGTGGTTTATATAAATGACAAAGGTATTTGGAGAACCTTGCACACTCCCAAACTATGCTGAGACATACCTTTTCAATCTGAGTGTATCAGAATTAGAATTAGCTTTATTCGCCAGGTGTGCGCAAACACACTAGGAATTTTTTTTTTTTTGTTTGTTTTTTTACCAGGTGCTCCTGGTACATACACACATGCATACAAACATACATACATAGACATCTGACATGAGAATAATGTGTATACAAAAAATAATGTGTATGAATCTGGAACAGTAGATTTATGTACAGATTTGTGCATTTGTACTCTATATAGAACTGTATAAATAAGAGATATCCATATGTATTTACATAATACTTGAGAAAAAGGCAATAATTAAAGATGTAGAATGAATTACGGAAATGAATTACAGAACACAGGTAATGATTCATGTGTTAGCTGTTTAAGCTGGAGATGGCATTGGGGAAAAAACTGTTTTTATGCCTAGATGTTCTAGTGCGCAGAGATCTGTAGCGTCTGCCTGAAGGGAGAAGTGCAAACAGGTTGTGTCCGGGGTGAGAGGGGTCTTTGATGATGTTACCTGCCCGCTTCTTCACTCTGGAGTTGTACAAGTCCTGAAGACTGGGCAAGTGCACACCAATGATCCTTTCTGCTGTCCTAACAGTCCGTTGCAGTCTTCTTAAATCTGATTTGCTGGCTGACCCAAACCAGACAGTTATAGAAGAGCACAGAACCGACTCAATAATAGCTGAGTAAAACTGTGTCATCTGTGCCTGTGGCAGGTTGAACTTTTTCAGCTGACGAAGGAAGTACAACCTCTGCTGGGCCTTTTTCACAATGGAGTCAATGTGAATGTCCCACTTCAGGTCCTGAGAGATGGTTGTGCCCAGGAAGAGAGCAGGGGGGTTCCTCCTGAAGTCCACGGTCATCTCCCATCTCCACAGCGTGTTCAGTTTCAGGTTGTTGTGACTACACCAGACAGCCAGCTGCTCGACCTCCTGTCTCCTGTCTGACTCGTCGCCGTCCTGGATGAGGCCGATGACTGTGGTGTCATCTGCAAACTTCAGGAGCTTGACAGAGGGGTCTTTAGAGGTGCAGTCATTTGTGTAGAGGGAGAAGAGCAGTGGGCAGAGAACGCAGCCCTGAGGAGCTCCGGTGCTGATGGTGC
>NW_015549571.1:1963972-1969645 GCF_001515605.1 Sinocyclocheilus anshuiensis
CTAGCTGCTGCCTGTCTGTCAGGAAGCTGGTGATCCACTGACAGATGGAGGTGGGTACAGAGAGCTGGGTCAGTTTATTCTGAAGGGTGTCCGGGATGATGGTGTTGAAAGCGGAGCTGAAGTCCACAAACAAGATCCTTGCATAAGTCCCTGGTTTGTCCAGATGTTGGAGGATGTAGTGCAATCCCATATTGACTGCATCATCCACAGACCTGTTTGCTCGGTAAGCAAAATGCAGGGGGTCCAGCAAGGGTCCAGTAATGTCCTTCAAGTAGTCCAACACCAGTCTCTCAAATGACTTCATGACCACAGATGTTAAAGCAACAAGTCTGTAGTCATTAAGTCCTGTGATTTTTGGTTTCTTGGGTACAGGGTTGATGAGTTGTTGATTGGCCTCAGTGCTGGGGAATGGGGTCTTGTAGCTGGTGATGGCTTTCAGGCCTGTCCACACTGATGTAGAGTCATTACTTGAAAGCTGTTTTTTTTAGCTTGTCAGAGTAGTTTAACTTTGCCACTCTTATCTCCGTATCTTGTTTAAGTTACATGAACAGTAAGATATGGGTCACAATCATCCATCTAGATCAGGGGTGGCGAACTCCGGTCCTGGAGAGCCGCAGTCCTGCAGAGCTCAGCTCCAACCCGAATAAACACTCACCTGCCTGTAGCTTCCTAGTAACCCTTCAGACCTTGATTAGCTTGTTCAGGTGTGTTTGATTAGGGTTGAAGCAAAACTCTGCAGGGCTGCAGCTCTCCAGGACCGACGTTCGCCACCCCTGATCTAGATGTTGGAAGAGGAACGTTCCCAGCCTGTACCAGGGTTGAAAATATATTTGGCAGGGCTGTAGAGTTTTGCACCCTTGTTTTAGGCGATCATTGAGCAGTTGTCTTAGCCAAACCAGGTAGGAATCTTCCTAGACAATGAACCATCACCATCATCATTTTAACTTCTGTTACATTTTGTGGAGGTTGAATATTCATTATAGCCTCAACTTTTTTCATGCCCCAGAAACTGAAACTGTGTTTGTCTTAACAGACATGTTTCATCATTAAGCTTCAGTCCAGCATTACAGAGTGTCTTCAGGACCATCTTTAGGCATTGTTCACAAACCTCCTGTGTTTTACAAAAACCGATTATGTTGTCAATGTATGCTACATTCATTTTTTCTCAGAACTGGCATCATTGATGAACACCATTCCGTTGCTTCCATAATTTCTTCAGTTATGCCACACTTCACCATTCTGTTTGACTTTCGCTTAAGGACACTTTCAGAGCTGTTGTTACTGTGTAAGGCTCCACACCTGCCTTTAGCTTGATTTTCACATCAGTGGATTTTAGGAGCCTGACAGACACTGTCTAGGATCTTTGTCTAGGGTAAAACAACCATGGGAATAATAATAATACTTGATAATATTACTGAATGTATTTATTGCTTGTATAGCTACCGTACAAGAAAGTTAGCATCTTACAAATGCACATACATATGAAATCATGAAGTGAAATGAACTCATCACGTGCTAATTTAGTGCAATACAGACTCAAGATCAAGGAAAGCGATTTTAACAAAATTAAAACGTTTTCTTTTCCAAAAATTACAATAATTAGAATTGAATTGGGTTATGTACCACATAGATAAATGTAGGAAATGTGCTTTTGTACTTTAATTTTGTGGAGCGAGGATGTAATATTAACATTTATAATATATTAAAATAGCATACTAAGATAAGAATGCTCACTAACATTTATAAAACCACCTCTAGATAAACAACGTCAAGAAAAAAACTCCACAGAAAGTTTTTCTAAAAACAAAGCACAGTTTATTAAACATTCAGTAACAAACAAACAGCCCATATGAATCAAGAAAAACAATATTTCTGTTTTTGTTTGCAAATTTTACACACAGGCTTCTATACAATCCTATAGCAGGGGTATATGCATGAAGTAAAGATGTAAAGAGCAGATCTGGCTTTATTTTTCAGAGATCTCCTGAGATGCTTTTCAAAGGATCTAGTTTGGGTGACAGCTACTGTTAAAATAGAAACTGAATCACGTTTGGGATATTTTTACGTTGGTTGTTTTAGATGTGCTGAAATGAAACTAGGCCCAGATATTACAGAGGTTATTAATGCAGAGCAGAAGCTTTATACAGCAGGAGCTGATGAGGTTAAACATGAGATGTAACGATTGTCCCAATGCAGTATTCACAGGTGTGTCATGCTGTGTTGTCATAATTCACTGGCCCTCACTAAACCTGTCTATTAGGCTTCCTTTTCAGTATTGATGGTAAAGGCGTGTATTTAGAGTGTATTCACTGATCAATTGATCAAGCGTTTATAAACTATGTGCGTCTGGCCTGTCAAAGCTGATACATGGCTGCCGTGTCAGTTTAACATATTACACCTCTGACGGCACATTCAACATACAGAACAATTATACAGTCAAACATAAACATATAACACATGGCATACCTGGACATTCCTACAATACATCAATGTGTTTAAAAATAATAAATTAAACAAGAAATTGTGTTTAAGGCTTTTGGGGCTTTTTCCTGGACATTGTGTGGGTATTTTATAAATTAATAAATTACCATTTAAAAGGTTGTTTGAGTAAGAGTTTTCTTATCTTTTAAATGATTTACTACTTTTATTCATTGAGGATGCGTTAAATTAATCAAAGTGACAGTGAAGACTATTCATCAAAGAGTCTTGAAAATAAAAGTACAACACGTTTTCAACATCATTGCTAATAAGAAATGTTTCTTGAGCATCAAAGGTGAATGAATTCTGAAAGATCATTAAGGACTGGAGAAATGGCTTCTAAAAATTACATTTTAAAATATATTAAAAGAGAAAACAGTTATTTCGAACTGTAATAATAATTCACAATATTTTTTGTTTTTACTGTATTTTTGATCATATAAATGCAGCCTTGGTGAACAAAACAGACCTTTAAAAAAAAAAAAAAAACTTGTAAAAATCTTATCGATCACAGACTTTTGAATGTTAGTGTAAATAAGTGCTGAACTGTAATAACTTTAGTCTGCAAATTATTGTCATTTCAACTCAGACAAATAAGAAAACAACATTTTATTCAATTCATTTTAAGACATTCAAATTCCTCATTATGCCTAATGACGACGATACTCATGACCCCATACTATGAAAACTGAATACATTACAGGTTAAATGTGGATGATCAGTTATTTCTACATGCAGGTATTTGTAGAATAATTCTTACCTGTCAAATATTCTACATTCTTTAAATTATCTTAATGATCCTGTGAAAAATATATCTGCTGCAAGATGTTGGATCACTAAATTTCTTTTCACATCCAATCGTCAACCACATTGTATTACATTCAGTCATCATTCATTTACTCATGTCGCTCCAAACCCATATTTGAATTTGAAATTAAATGAGTACTGATGTATACTGAGCTCCAAATATGAGCTAAAAGTATCATAAAATTGAGGAATTGACTGTTCTCTTCCCATTGGACTTCTAAAATAACATTTGCACTTACACATATTCAAACTGGTATGTTGCAATTGGTTATGATAAATGAGACAACCAAAGCCATTCAGCATCATAGATATCAAACCTGATGTGCCATATTTGAATATATGTAAACACACATGAAATTTGAGAGCTTTTTCGGTTTACTTTCATTGAATAGAAAAGACTAAAACTTGTTTTGTTTTAGCACATCTTATGAATCTGGAACAGCACGAGTAAGTGATGACAGAATTCTCATTTTTGGTTAAACTTTTCCTGTAAAACCCCGCAATACAACTGAACATACAACACCCAACTACTGGTCTGTTTAGGACTCTGAAAGCTCTAAAATACATCACCTTAAGCCTTAATATGACATTCAATGATGTTACTACTCCTAGCTCTGCAATTCCTGCAATTCCCACAATTCCAGTTTACTTGAATTTTCTCAATCTATTAACTGCCCGGGCCACAAGTCATAATGGAGCAGGTCAATAAACGCTACAGGAAACACTGTGCACAGTAAGTGCACATTCCTAATGATATGATATATAATGTAAATGACATCTATTGTTGACATAGAGCATGTAACATGCTAGAACCTCTTTCCTCTAGCCCACGTTCTCGTCTCATAAGGTGTGTCCCATACTGCTGCTGACCAGTCCTTTAACGTTTGTCACAGGTCTGACATCATGTAGCTGTTTGCGTCGGTCTATAAACGCAGAGAGTCTGACAGTGTCCAGCGGTATTTTGGAGTAATCTCCACTATGAGCGCTGACCCATGGGTGCTGCAGACATGTAGCTGAGCTTGGCCTCTTCCTGGGGTCCTGGTGAAGCGTGGACACAATGAAGTCTTTGGCGGCCTGGCTAACATCACTGAAGTATTCCTCAGGAAAGCAGAAATCCAGCCTGCAGATGTTGACGCAGGTCTCCTCCAGACTCTCATCCAGGAACGGGGAGACTCCGCTGAGCATGACGTAGGCCAGCACCCCTACACTCCACATGTCTGTGGACAGGGACACCGGGGTGCCCTGGATGAGCTCTGGAGCAGCAAACTCAGGGTTCCCCAGGAGGAGATGCACGTAGCGGTGACCCGAAACCTGTACAGCATCGCCCAGATCTGAGAGCTTCACACAGGGCACCGGCACATGGAGGTCCACCAACAGGTTTTCAGGCTGAAGAATAAGAAAGAGTTAAAAACTCAAGACTCTGCACTAGGTTTCAAAACTCTTTTTAGTGGTCACCTACTTAACACTCTTAAAAATAAAGGTTCCAAAAGGGGGTTTTCACAGCGATGCCATAGAAGAACCAGTTTTGGTTCTCCAAAGAACCTTTCAATTAACAGTTCTTAAAAGAACCATATTTTCTGAGTGTGAAAAACATTTTAATAATCTAAAGAACCTTTTTCCACTATAAAGAACCTTTTGTGGAATGAAAAGGTTCCATGGATGGTAAAGGTTCTTTGTGGAACTATTGATGCCGAAAATAACCTTTATTTTTAAGAGTGTAGTGGGTGCATGCTTGTACAAAACTTAAAATGCTAGTGATGTGGATGTTTGCCAGGGTGTTGCAGGCTATGTGGTTCTTAAGGTGTTCTGAGTGCTTTTAACACATTACTGTGTGGTTGATGGGGTGTTGTTGGGTTTTTATCAAAGTATCTCTCAAAGAAAGTCAGTAGAGCACCTCTGGACAGCTACAGTATTTTAGGCATGTAAGACCAACTCCTATCTACTTGAATGGAGAAATACAGAAATCTCATAAACGTCCTACATCTCAATAGCATATTTCAAATCAGTAATGAAATCTGATATTAACTGTCTCTTAAATGCTATTTCTTACACTCAAATAACATTTTTGAAAACACATTTTTTAGGTTGGTCCAGCCAATGCACATGTGCAGTGCTAAGCGCCAGTCTCAGGATACCTATATTAGATCCGCCAAATTGTGTCTTGCAGTCTCTCCCATTCATAGTAAGAAATGATATTGGTGTATATTTTACTCCTTCAGTTCTACTCCCCATATTCGCTCTGAGTGGGATTCGAACTAGAGACCTGCACTCCCGCGGGAGTACCATGGGACACGCGGGACCCAACACAACAGAGTGCGGCGCGGGACAACTCTTGATGGGCGAGTGCGGGTGCGGGCGGGAAGAGACTCGTGTGTGTGCGGGATGCGG
>NW_015549571.1:1969660-1983824 GCF_001515605.1 Sinocyclocheilus anshuiensis
TGTTTGTGAATGTTGATGCTTAGCCTAAATAACAAATATTTTATCGGGAGTGTTTATGCTGGGATGTTGTGGAGCTTAAGAGATGTTACAGAACCATTTCATGTACATTTCTTCGATGTACTAAAAAAAATCAATATAGATTACTTTTATGCGGGCTTCTGCGGGCGGGAGCGGGACAAAATATGAATGTCGCGGGCGGGAGCGGGACCAGATAAGATATATTTCTGCGGGAGCGGGCGGGCGCGGGACAGAATCTTGCGGGAGCGGGACTGAAAAACCCGTCCCACGCAGGTCTCTAATTCGAACTGGTGTTTCTGGCATGGGAGGTGGGCTAACAAGGATGCTAAAGACGTAGTGTCAGTCACTAGCGTGCCTCTTGAAATCAGGGGAGTGAGGTTTACCCACACAGCTCTTACTAGCTGGCCTCCGTAACATTCACCCCCCTAAGACCTCACTCCCATCCGGGTCATGGCACCAATGTAAACCCTCAGGTTCTACTCCCCATACACAGTTCTTACCAGCTGGACTCTGTAACACTCATCCCCCTAAACCTTACTCCCATCCGGGCCACGGCACCAATGTAACCCCTCCGGTTCTACTCCCCATACACAGCCCTTACCAGCTGGCCTCTGTTACATATCTTGGCACACATCTTGCATCTTGCACACATCTTGGTGTATACAGTCTTTGGTTTTATTTAGGTTTTTAGCATGCAGGGGCGGGACTGAAAAATCCGTCCCACGCAGGTCTCTAATTCGAACTGGTGTTTCTGGCATGGGAGGTGAGCTAACAAGGATGCTAAAGACCTAGTGTCAGTCACTAGCGTGCCTCTTGAAATCAGGGGAGTGAGGGTTACCCACACAGCTCTTACTAGCTGGCCTCCGTAACATTCACCCCCCTAAGACCTCACTCCCATCCGGGTCATGGCACCAATGTAACCCCTCCGGTTCTACTCCCCATACACAGTTCTTACCAGCTGGACTCTGTAACACTCATCCCCCTACAGTCTTTGGTTTTATTTAGGTTTTTAGCATGCAGGGGTGTTCTAAGTTGCTAAGATGTTGCTAGGATCTTGGTATACTGGGGTATTAGGGTTAAGGTTATTAGGTTTTATTTACAGTAGGGTTTTAGAACACTGCTGCATGGTTGCTATACATACTGTTGGCTGCTAGAGCATTGCTATGCAGTTGCTAAGGTGTTCTGAGTGGGTTGTTTTGGACAAACATCTGCTAAATGACTACTTTTTTTTTTTTACTAAATAAGCTGTTGTTTTATTCTGCATGCTGATGTGGTGGTATGATGTTTTACCTTGAGGTCCAGGTGAGCTACTCTGCATGTGTGCAGGTGCTGCAGAGCTTCCAGAGTGTCTTTAATGAAGAATGCCACTTTCTCCTCCATCAGCTCATCGTGAGCCACCAGATAGTCCAGCAGACGCCCATCCTCAACCCTGAACACATATAAATATGATCATATCATTGCAGGTCATTCTTAAAAATAAATTCCACTTGAGTTTGTACGTGTGCGGAAAAAGAGATTGGTGTTCCACAAGAATGTTCATCCCGTTTCATACAACAAAACAGACTAAAATCTCATTGGTAATTTTCTTTTTTTACTGAATATTTACTGAATAGAATTAGAATATGTTGAGTCTTGGAGCTCTACTGCCCTCTATAGAATTTTGCAGGGATGACGTCATTTTGTAGGTCATTCTGGAAGTGAGCATCATCCTTGTTCCTTTAGCAAAAAAGTTAATAGGCTTTTTTTTTTCCTGTTGGCTTTTAGATTATTGCAGAAAGCATGATTTTTATGATTCTTCTTAATTTTGTTCATCAAGGCATAAGATAATCCCATATCGGGCCCTCTCTTTAATCAGGGCCCCTGGAATTGCGCCATGATGCGGAGCCCCCGTCTAGTCCCATAATTGTGTAATTGAGAAATGGGCTGTCAAATGGAAGTGTCTTTGCTTTTTAAATGGATTTACTCACAGCTCAAGAACCAGGATGTAGGCCGTGGGAGACTCATAGGTATCAATCAACGCCACCAGCTGCGGATGCTGGACGTGACGCAGGATATCGGCCTCATGGGCCACCTGCTCTTTCTTCTGTATCTTCTTATTGACAAACTTCACAGCAACCTCCTTCTTACTGGCTTTACTGAAACACTTCCTCACCACTGAGAAACGACCCCTAAAACAGAAAACATATGAGTCAGCGGAGTTTGTTACTGACAATAACTAAAAAATACAACTAACTAACACAATAAAACACAATGAAAACATGATAACACAATAAAAAACATGATTCTTGGAAAAAAAAAAACCCCCGGAGTTATCTGTTTTTGCAAATAAACATATATATACAGTATATATATGTGCAGCACTGAATAAACAGGAACACACTGCTTTTATAGATAGACTACTCTAGAATATCATGTACTTTCCAAACGAATACACTTTCAAGAGCCTTTCAAGATAATCCATTTCATTTATGATACAGCTACCTAGACAGGAAGACGGTTCAATTTGGGTTAGTACTTATGTTGATTTGAGTGTATTGACCTGTGCTGGGTAATGTCACCATGTTTGAGGGTTCACTGGGTGGGCTGATGCCCCAGGGGTTACTGGCACTGACTCTGAACTGATAATGGCCACCAGGAATCAGATTCTCAATCTTCACACACACGTCTGCAGTGGAGACCACCGACTGCTGCCACACCAGAGAGTCTGCACACAAATACATACAAAAGTTACAGACATACAAAACTTTAATATGATTTTTATTTTTTTCCTGGAGGATCATGTGACATTGAAGACTAACGTGATGTGACACTAAATGGCTAATACACTGTACATCAAACTCTAATTTCAAAAGAGCAAAATTAGTAGTTTTCCATTACATGACCCCTTTAAGTGTCTCTCATTACAACAGAAAGCAGGCAGTAGTTCTCACTTCTCCCAGTGGATGTTTGGCTATGCTGAGACTGCTGGGAATGTACAGCTGTGCAATTGTTTACCTTCCTGTCTGTATTCCACAGTGTAGCTGGAGATGGCAGAGTTTCCTGAGCTGGCTGGAGGAAGCCAGTGGACAATCACTGCAGTGCTGCTGGCTTCCTGTGCCACAGGCCGAGCAGGGGCTGCTGGGATACCTGCACCAGAGAACGTGAGGACAGTCAAACATGTGGGAAGGTGAGTTGTACACTCGCCATCTTTATTCCTCTTTGTTTCTTTTTACCTTGTACTTTAATAGATGCAGATGAGGAGGCAGTGCCATGATCATTCACAGCCACACACGTGTAGATGCCAGTATCCTGAGGCATCAGATTACAGATTTTCAGCACTATATCACCTGATTCCCTGAAGTTGAGCAGGCACAGCACACAGAGAGAGCGTTACTTTAGAAAGCTACTTTCAGAAATAACAATATAATGGCAAAACTATCATCTTATAAATCTTTGACGAAAGCAATTATATATACAAATATATATTTACATTCAAGTTTATTAGACTAGTATTATCTTTAAGGAGGTCATTTAATACAGTTTAAAGACAATTGTTTCATTGTTTTATTATACAATTGTTTTATTAGTTATAATTCATTTGAGTTTTTCTTGCTTAAATAAAATAGTTAATACAATAATTCACATAATACAGGTTTTTATTCTTTTTATTTATTTATTTTTTTAAGTTCATAATCCAAAACCTATCACCCACGTGAAAAACTAATTGCCCCCTTAAATGTAAAATCTGCTTTAGTTCAGCCACATTGGAAGGATTTTCGATCATGAAATGCCTGTTGAAGGTCCTGCCACAGCATCTCAATTGGAGTCAAGTAAGGACTTTGTCTAGGCCACTCCACAATTTTAAATGTACTTTTTTTGAGCCATTCAGAGGTGGACTTGAACCATTGTCTTGATGCGTAATCCAGTTGTACTTGAGATTCAACTTCAAAAGACCGTACATTCTCCTTTAAGATTTTCTGGTAGAGAGCAGAATTCATGTTTCCCTCAATTATTGCAAGTTGCCCAGGCCCTGAAGCGAGGCCTGCAGTTTTTCTCGACTGCTGTGAAAGGAGAATGTACGGTCTTTTGAAGTTGAATCTCACTGAACACTGCCACCACCATGCTTGACTGTATAAGTATGATGGGGTTTGTGTGTGTGTGTGTGTGTGTGTGTGTAATTCAGTGTTTGGTTTACATCAGATGTAACCCGTCTTCTAAACAGTTCCACTTTCAACTCTCCCAAAAGGTCTCCTGCATTAGCAGTGGTTTTCGCCTCACACTTGTCGATGGACACCAATTTCGGTCAGTGTCTTTCGGTTGCCACCACCATGCTTGACTGTATAAGTATGATGGGGTTTGTGTGTGTGTGTGTGTGTAATTCAGTGTTTGGTTTACATCAGATGTAACCCGTCTTCTAAACAGTTCCACTTTCAACTCTCCCAAAAGGTCTCCTGCATTAGCAGTGGTTTTCGCCTCACACTTGTCGATGGACACCAATTTCGGTCAGTGTCTTTCGGTTAGTGGAGTCAAGAACACTGACCTTTATTGGTGCACGAAAGGCCTCCAGCTCCTACAATGCTGTCCTTGGGTCTTTAATGACTTCCTTGATGAGTTTTCGCTGTGCTTTCGAAGGAATTTTGGAAGGTCGGCCACTTCTGGGAAGGTTCGCTACTGTGCTGAGTTTTTTCCCATTTAGAGGTAATGGCTCTCACTTTTGGTCTTTAGATTTCAAGAGTCTTTGAAATAGCTTTTTAACCCTTCCTTGATTTCAATCACCTTCTTCCTTATCATTTTTGGAATTTATTTCACCTTTAGTGTGTTACTGGAAAATAAATACCTTTTAACAAACTTCATGCAGTTGAAAAAGGTGTATTGAACAGGTTGGTCGCATCTAGTCCAACTGACCACCATTATGAATGCAGTTTCATAGATTTGGGGAATGAATTACAGGGGCACATACATTTTCACACAGGCCTAGTTGGCATTAAATAACTGTTTTGCTTTAATAAGTAACATTGTTTAAAACACAATTTAAAAATTGTGTTTTGTGTTTACCCAGGCTGCCTTTATGTTAGATTTTGTTTTCATTTCTGAAGCTACTTATCTTTTTAGCACTGGGTGGGGATTGAAAAATGACAAACCGTGTTTTGTTTGTACGGTGCTTTTGTATAGGTGGGTTGAGAACCAGTCAATGGCACAGTGGCAAAGAAAAAAAAACCTCCAGAGGAATCATGGGACAGTTACATTACAATGAGATGTCCGAGGTTACATGGGTACTGTTTTCCCACAAAAGAAATTCAGAAGACATGATCTGAACTTGAATGTAAAACATTTATTTGTTCCTCAACACTTTCCTGAAAGCAAGCATACTGCAATATACACTCAGTAACAACGCTGCAAAGCTGTCTCTGGGGCAATACCCTTTCAAAAAGTACCTGTATTAACATGTATTATTTGGGTACTAATTAGTGCTGTTAAACGATTTAATCGCGATTAATCGCATCCAAAATACACGTTTTTGTTTACATAATATATGTGTGTATGCTGTGTATATTTATTATGTGTATATATAAATACAAACACATGCATGTATATATTTATGAAAAATATTTTATGTTCATATATGTTCATGTATATATAATATAAATGTATATACATGTAAATATTTTCAAAATATATATACTGTATGTGTGTGTATTTATATATAGTATAAATAAAAACACACATGCATGTATATATTTAAGAAAAATATGTTAAGTTTATATATTAAATATATGTATATATATAATCTAAAATATAAGAATATGAATATATAAATGTATAAACATGTAATTATTTTCAAAATATATACTGTATGTGTGTGTATTTATATATACATAATAAATATACATAGTATACACGTATATTATGTAAACAAAAACGTTTATTTTGGTTGCGATTAATCACGATTAATCATTTGACAGCACTAATTTATATACAATATAAATTATATGAATATAAATATATACATGCAAATACATGTAAATATTTTCAAAATATATATACTGTATGTGTGTGTATTTATATATACATAATAAATATACATAGTATACACGTATATTATGTAAACAAAAACTTTTATTTTGGTTGCGATTAATCACGATTAATCGTTTGACAGCACTAGTACTAATATATACACAGGTAGAAATGTGCCTTTGAGGTACTAATATGCCCCTTTTAGAGGTAAATTAGTACAAAGGTGTACCTTCTGACAAGGTACTGGCCCAGTGACAGATTTGCATTGTGACAGATTGTGGATTTGTACCTGATATTGATCGTGAATCGGTTATTGTTGACCAGCAGACTTTGATCGGGTCCTTTCAGGGTGATTGTGGGCTTGGGTCGAGCGCAGACTTTACAGCACAGGACCACCGTCTCCCCCAGAGCACACGTCACGTCCGCTAGAGGCGTCAGGAACTCCGGAGCCACTGTACATCAATACACCGCATAATGTCACTCTGATGGATCTTCTTTCATCTCACTTCATCCAAGGAAATATTTAATTCCACTTCTAAAACAAGCTACAGGTGACATATGTATGATCACAATATACACTAGCAGAAAATACAAATAAACTAAACATCACAGCATCTGTACATTAATAAACTCACCATCTTGGATGAAATTAGGGTTCAGTAACTGCAAAACAGACAGATGAGTGTTACATGTGCATCCTTTAAGCATTCTAGACAGAGAGTCATATACTGAATGTATATGACTCTACAAAAAAAGGAGGAAGTTTTATGTTGTGTCATGTCAGCACAAACCAACAGAGGGCAGAACCATCGCATGACATGATAGACACTGGCTGTATTTGAAATGACATACAACTCGTACTATTTTTTCCATATTAAGATATGGGGGAATTGTAAGTGTTGCATGTTAGCATGCTATTTCGATTTCAGCCATTGTGTATGTTCAAAATAGCATACTAGCATACTACTAACACCGTTTCTGCAGTGTGCTATTATTGTGTAGTATGTCAAATCATGAATCCAGACCAAATACATTGGGAAAATCAGAGACATGCATCCAGAGCACACAGCTTGTGATTTCCAGAAACACAATGTGCTCTGACTGACCTTGGATTTCCAGTGTGATGAATTAAAAATATCAACCACAAATATCTTTTTTTAGCATGTAATATGGTGGCTGTCCATCTTTCAGTTATAAGAGCCAGTCGTCGTTCTGACAGAGGCCTCATCTGTTTTTTTCTGTTCTAGAGCAACCAAAAAAGATTTTATCCTAATTTCAGTAAATCCTACATTATTATTATTATTTTTTTTTTTCAGTGCTGTATATTCTGCCCAGTATGCAGTAAGAATTAAGATTTGAATTCAGTATTTCTTTCTGAACATTGCCAAAAGCTTTACACTGGGGTTAAGGCCCATTCAGACCAAGAACAATAAATATACAGGTAACTAAAACAATAACTACATTAGGAGCCATACCAGACGATACCTGATATTAACATTGTTCATTATGAGTGTGTGATATGGTTATTTAGTTTATTCTGATGTGTGAATGATGAAAGTGAAGTCTGAAAGTGATTTTATTTTAGCTGTGGTGTGAACTTCCTTGATTTTATAGAATTAGAATGATTATGAAAACTTTATAGTTTTTGTCCTTGGTGTGAAAATGCAAGTCACTCCACACAATTAGTTAAAATAAAAACTTACCAACAACAACGTAGGCCAAATAAAAACAACACTCATGTAAAAAGAGGTTTAGACATTTCTTTAGATTAGAGCTTTAAAAAGCATATCTATTTACTAATAACTTCAGTTTATTACAAAATAATAATTACAATAAATAATTACAAAAAAATGTAATAAATACAAATCTTATTGGGCAGCATGCATCGAGATCAGTATCTCTACCTCCATACTAGTTTTGGGGTCTAGTTCATCCTCACAATCGGACTCATCCGAGCTGCGGGTATCCTGTGGTTTGGATTGAGAGAGAAGAATGTTACACACTTACAGAAGCACAGAGGGACGGAGAACTCCAGGCCAAAATGACAGGAAGGCAACAATCCTTATGTTTTGAAATTAATTACTTATTAGTGTCATTAATTACAAATGAAGAAAATGGAACTTTTATACTGTGGCATTTTACCAAATACTACTACTACTACTACTAATAATAATAATAAAGTTTATTAAATACATTTTACTATATAATTGAGATTATTCAAAAAAACTAAGACTGAAATATTGGGGTAAAAACAAACAAAAAAACAAACAAACCCTACCCAACCTTTATATTTTAAGTGTGACACGTACTTGTATTACTCTTAAATTGTTAGCAGATTATGCAGTAATCATTCAACTTTTCAATGTAAAACACCTAAAAAAAGCTCATATTTGAAACATTGTTTGTGACTGTCAGTGTCATGCTGTCACTGGACAAACGCAAGCGGGGTGAGTGATGTGTTCAGTGTTTATTTCCACACAGGTGAAGATGCAGCCCGCCCAAACACACACACACACTGACTTTGCTGCTGAGAATTTCCTTTGGCTTACGCAGTCCATTCTCAACTTTAATGTCACTTTTGAGGGGCGCACTGTCCTTCTCTGCACGCTTGCGAGCACGAAGCGTGTTCCACGAGAGAGATTTCCTGTTGTGTCAAAACATCAAGTTTCATCACATCAAACACACATACGCTGGAGGAAATGCAAATCTTAACAGCGAGGAAAAGCAACTTAAGAGAAACATTTTCTCAGCAGGGAAATAGGAGGGTCCACAAAAAGAAAAAGCAAGACACTCGATACCGTTAACCTATTTTTAACATTAGCAAAATGTATGGAGTATCTATCATCCATTTCCAGAGACCTCAGAAAGTACAAATACACATTGTATTTCAGTATCACACAAGCATAACTGATTTTTTGCTTTATCATATTTAGTACTCTAGAATCTATCAGATCTTGCATTATATCTAAAACACTTCTGTTCAAAAGTTTGGGGTCAGTAAAACGGATGTTTGTTTCTTTATGTATCTATCTTTTAAAGAAATTAATACTTTTAGCAATGGTGCATTAAATTGATCAGAAATGACGGTAAAGACATTTATAATGTGTGTAATGCATTATAAAGGGTTATTAAAGAGTATAATGCATTCTAAGTATTCATAAAGTGCATTGTAATACATTATATATTGTTGTAAATAATTATAACTTAATTTAAAATGCATAGTGTAGCAATGAATTGATAAGTGTTATAATGTATTAACTGTGGTTACAATTATTCATGAGATTGTACAATGCATGATAAGGTGCATTAGTTAATGCATTAAAACTTTTTTTATAATGCAATATACAGAAAGGCCTTAAGTAAAGTGTTATCGAATACTGTTATTCTAAACTGTGATAATAATAATAATTTGCAATGATACAGTTTTAATTCTATTTTTGATCAAATAAATGCAGCCTTGATTTGCATAAGAGACTTCTTCCAAAAAATCTTACCGACTCCAAAATTTAGAACAGTGGTCTATGTATATAAATCTAATCTATAAAGCTATATCCTTACACCATGGTGGACACATGGTTTGTGTGAGAACAGCAGTCATTCATATCATTCACAGCTAACACTGTTCCACACACAAACCTTTACTGTCAAGGACCGGAGAGGTTAGTACAAACACAAAATAAGTCTTCTACACACTACATTACAAAATGAAACAAATTAAAGAAATAAATCAAAATAAGGTGCACCACTTTTACACTCTAAACAAAATGGATTTCTTAAAATGTACTATTACCATTTACTTGGAATTATTATACTTTGTGAAATTGTGAAAACAAAAATAAAACAATGTATTTGTGGTGTTAAGTCATGCGCATGTCAAAATTTTATTTTACATATTTAATATAATACATTTAAAATCATTAGTTACACTACAACATTGCAACTGTAGTTCTATTGCACAAACCTGACTTTATTAATAAAGGTCCACTTAAATAGTGCAAAAAGCTGTTTACAGGAATGTGCCACAAACAGTAAACAAACCAACAGTATTTACAGTAAATGGCCAACATGTGATCCTGTAGAAGAAACAAAAGAAAAAAAAATCTATACAAAAATACAATTAAAACAAATACACAACCTATAAAAAAAAATTGCCATAGACAACAGTATATGCTCTCCATCAGGAGAAACCGGCCAAATTCTTCAGAAGGCCTTTCTTTCACTTTTTGTTCTCTTTTCACACAAATTATAACAACAAAAAAAAACAAAAAAAAAACATAGAAACAACAGAAACAGGGTGTTAGGAACTGAAATAAGTGTCCAGACGTATCCGTTTCCACACTGATGTAAGATTCTTCACAAATCCTCAGTCTACAAAACAACAACACCATGGCTTCGCTAAAGTCCTTTCAACATTTATCTGTCTTTGTTTTTAACTTTTAGCCAAGAAAAAAAAAAGCTCAAGAAGAAAATCAAAACTTCCTGTGCAAAAGGGTCCAAAACATCCGGGTTAGTTCCAACAGAATGGGGTGGGGGTGTTCAAAAACGGGCGTGCAGTCTTAAACAATCCAATCAGAGCTCCAGTTAGTGTTGATTGACACTTACTTGATGTTTGAGTCTGCAGTAGTGTCTATGAGGGGCTTAGCGAGGGGGCCCAGGATGTGTCCCGGCACCCAGCCCTCCGCGGCCGGCGACTGGCTGTTAGCGGATCGGTACACCAGGTACATGTTCTGCTGGTTAGTGGCCAGTATCTGCACCGTCTCACCCTGCGTGACGCAGATTTCGTTCTCTTTCAGTGCATTATAGTCCTGAGTCACCATCAGGGAGGACGACGTACCGTTACAGCCCACACCGTCAAACTGCTGTAGGAAACACACACACACACACACACACACACACACACACACACACACACACAAATAAAACACTTAATATGCCAACCAAACCTTAAACTTCAGTAGTCAAGAACACATTAGCACCTTTTCAAAGGATATGTTAATATGTCAGTTGCACTTTATTTTACAGAATGTGCACTTACAGTATATTGCACTTAGCTAAGAAAGGTTAACCCCTACATGGGTTAAGGTTAGGTTTAGGAGTAGGTTCAGGGTTAGTACCTAGTTATTACCAAGTTATTGTAATTACTCTAATAAGTAGGCTACATGCTATGTACTTGTGGAACAGGATTGTAAAATTAAGGGTATAGCGCTTTATTTTACAGTCCTGTTCCTCATGTACATACTATGTACTACTTATAGTAATTACAATAACTAGGTAATAACTAGGTACTAACCCTGAACCTACTCCTAAACCTAACCCTACCCCATGTAGTTACCAGGTATTACCAGAACTTTCTTAGGTAGGTACACTGTAAGTACATGT
This sequence comes from Sinocyclocheilus anshuiensis, assembly GCF_001515605.1. Lineage (NCBI taxonomy): Eukaryota > Metazoa > Chordata > Actinopteri > Cypriniformes > Cyprinidae > Sinocyclocheilus > Sinocyclocheilus anshuiensis. The sequence goes on from NW_015549571.1 coordinate 1,981,052, forward strand.
AAGTACACGTACTGTAAAAAAGTGCAACTAAATTCTCTGTGGGGTGTTTTTCAAGTGTCCAACTCCCTGCTGAGGGGCATAAAATAGAAAAAAGCTGTTAATTTCTAAACAGTGAAGAACAGTGTGCCAGTAATACTGATCGGTTAACTGCCGGGAGTAAACTCAGAGTTTCAACTTAATATCTCTGTATTGCAAGTCGTTTTCACAACCTAATTTCATGATTTGAACATTTTCAAGTCTATTTTGGGGTTGTAGGGACATTGGCGAATTCGCTATTAAAAGTGTGGTCACATTTACCATTGCTCTGCAAAATTACATGCAAGGGAATTTTGGGGGGAAAAAAAATGTACCCATGCAAAATGTGCATTAGATTCAGGATAGTCACAGAAATGTGCAGGGTTTATTAACAGAAAGCTGCTTGGTTTGAAAGTGACTTCTGTGTGAGCACTGCTTCGTGCATCACTACATTATTGACAATAGACATTGGACCTTTTTACGCAAAATTTTGCGAATGTTCGTACGGTTTACTCAAAATGTTAAATTTAACCTTCCAGAGAGATGCAAGACTTCTCTAATCATTTAGTCAGCATAAACCCGCCAATTTGAGCTTGCATTCATCTGCCTCCTTTTTTGAGAGCCACGCCCACATCTCAACATCCAATCAACACCTGATGTATAAAACCAAGCCCCCGTCCTGATTTTTTTCTTTTTCAATAATCGTATGTGTGCCAAAATACAGAAGAAAAGATCTGTCACTACTTCCATTTCATTGTGATTTTAATCTTTTAGACAACACTTGGAAGCAACAGAGGGCTTGTTTTAAGAATCCAGTTAGGTAAGCTGTCAAAATGAGCCAATGGACAGTAACGGTTCCTCAGCATTATTTTGGAATATGGTCATGTGACTAACTACAGGTGGGCCTCTACCCTCTCTTGTGTAGTCTATGGATTAACAGCCATCTGAAAATCATGGATGAGTCACGCAAATATTCTTGAGAAAAACAACATCATTCAAGTGTGGATTTCTATGGAGTCAGCATAAACTCTAGCGTGCAGATGTTTAAAGTTAGCAGAGGTGCTGTGTCCTCACCCTGTGGTATCTGTCGTGGCATGGACCACTGCTGGAGGTAGTTAGCTTTATGGGAGTGGAGCTCCGTCCAGACAGAGAGGGTTTCTCTGCCCCGAGAGACACAGTGGAGCTGGGCCTGCTGTTGGCCTGACCCACTCGCCCACCGCTGGAGGAGTTTCGGGTCAGAGACTGAGAGCCGCTGCGCTCCTTCTGATACTCGATGGGAGACTGCAGAGCTGTAGACAGGTGCACCAATGCTTTCAATAGCTCAACAAAAGGAGAGTCTATTTTATTCATATCGATGTGACATCTTACCTGACAAGAAGTTGCTCTGTAAGTCTAGTAGCTCGGTGATATGCTGAACCCAGACCTGTTTAATGTCCGTGTTTGCAGCTTGCAGGGTGAACCGTTCGGCTGAGCCACGACACGACAGCACAAACTTACAGGGATCGTTTTCAACATGCTCTTCCAGGCCAAGGAAGCTCACCTGCACACACACACACACACACACACACACACACAAGTCAGCATCACACCTGGTTTCAACTTTTCTGAATTTCAATGTTTCGTTGCTGTGATCTGTGAACCCATAAACTAGTGTCTACATGGTTTTTACCTCTTTTAGAGTAAAGTGCAATTGAACTTTGCAAATTCAAGTTTAATTTCTGCTATCACTAGGTAGTGTTGCCACCTTGTGGACAAACTAATTGGTGCAAATAAATCTCAAGGCACTGGCACATGTGTGTGTGTGTGTGGATATGTGCGTAGAAAAATCTGTATGCATAAACAAATTCAATACACTTTGGGATTAAATCAACAGCGAACATGCTATATGACTAAGAGTGGTGCGGTTACCTTGATGCTCTTTTTAAACTGGTATCCTGGCGTGGACGAGCCTTTGCGTAAGAGCTCGCTGAAGATGACGATCTGTTCAAACAGGAAGACCCTGCGCTCCTTACTGCGGGACAGAACGCCAGAGTCCTGCTCTGTCACAAAGAACGTCTCCTGCTGCAAGAGCTTTCCCTGACTCGTCAGCTTCCCCTGAAGCACACAAACACATCAGTCTGACAGAGTCTCAAACATGAAATGTTCCAATTGTGGAGCACTCTTGATTCATGTTAAAATGCTACATTTAAGGATAGGATTAAAGAGAGTTGCCCTAAAATGTCAAATTCTGCCATTGTCACCCTCATGTTGTTCTAAAGCCATGTTTGTTTGTTTTTTATGTAACTTGAGAGATTTCTGTCCCTCCATTGAAAGTTAATTCCGCCAAAACTTTCAAGCTTTAAAAAGTTCATAAAGAGATCCATATGAATCAGTTTCATCCAACTCTTCTAAAGGGAAAAGATTACTTCATATGATTAACAGATTCAGATTTAGGTTTTTATTCACATATAATAATTGATCAATGCATATATATAGAGAGAGCAATAGCATACATCAAATATGGTAAATGGAATCCCAACCATACTTGAAACAAGCCTCACTGGGTTTTGTGAAAATTCAAACATGCTTGCGTGTTACAAGCTTCCACTTACAATATTTGATGAGCTCTACACTCTTAAAAATAACGGTTTCACGATGCCATAGAATAACCTTTTTGGTCTAAATCAGGGGTGTCCAAACTCGGTCCTGGAGGGCCGGTGTCCTGAAGAGTTTAGCTCTAACCCCAATTAAACACATCTGAACCAGCTAATCAAGCTCT
>NW_015549571.1:1985868-1990416 GCF_001515605.1 Sinocyclocheilus anshuiensis
GTTTGATTAGGGTTGGAGCTAAACTCTGCAGGACACCGGCCCTCCAGGACCGAGTTTGGGCACCCCTGGTCTAAATGGTTCCATAAAGAACCTTTAACATCTGAAGAACCTTTCGGTTTCACTAAAGGTTCTTTGTAGCGAAAGAAGGTTCTTCAGATTATAAAAATTTAAGAAAGAGATGCTTCTTTAAAGAACCTTTGACTGAATGGTCTTTGTGGAACCAAAAATGGTTCTTCTATGGCATCGCTGTGAAGAACCTTTAAAGCACCTTTATTTTTAAGAGTGTATGCATGTGACAAACCTTGACAATGAGACTGAAATCGCTCAAGTTTCATTCAAATATTTCCATTTGTGTTTCAAAGATGAAGGTGAGTAACTGACGACTGGTGAAATCACTGTAACCTTTTACAATGTATTTTCAGTACGCTTGCTTTGATGAAACTTCGGAACGAGTACAGTGAAGTTTTCAGTGTACCTCAAATCCCTGCAGTCTTCCCAGGTTCATCATGTCATTGCACAGCTTGGGCACCTGGGACATCAGGTCTACTGCTTTCTGTTACACAGAAAACCAACAGAAACCTGTATCACAAGCTGCTTTAACAAACTTCACAAAAACCAAAAATGCATTACCCTCAGTTTATGACTGACGATTGTTTTATTATTTAAGACATGTACTTCAGCTTCATTTTTACCTCTATATCCTGACACTCCAACCCTGCCTTTGCGCTGTACTTCAGGAAGTCCTTAAGCGATAAAAATATTAACAAATGAATTATATTAGAAATTACACACATTAATAAAACATTATTATTCACCATCGATCACAGCCTTTATACCTTTAGTAGCAGTTGGTATTTAGTAATTCTCTGAATGGGTTTAATGAGAAAATCACTGATGCTCAGTCTTGAGTTGACGTCTTGTTGAATCCCCTTTGAACCAAAACAGACACACGATTTTAAACTTGCAATGATTAATTGTTTGTTTTTTCATTTTAGAGTGATTTTATAGAGTCCCAACTCCCATGAAATCCGGATTCCATTGTCCCAGAGTTAATGTTACTTGTCCCAAACAAGGGGACTACAGAAGTCACACTGAACTCATCCACACACTAGTTCACTTTTACAGCCTTCTTGTGTTCACAATCATGCTCTTGTCAACTATACTAACTCAAACTTTCCAATGTTCTAAATAAAGACTGAAGAAGTTGTCTGTAGCTACTGTAAGTGTCAGTGACTGTAGTGTAGTCTGTATACAACTTGTATATAACATTAGCTTTTACTTTTGCTGATTGTATTTAGGCTACAATATTCATTAAATTTGCGTTCATTTGTGAAGATTATCCTCTTGAGTAACTTTTTTTGGTCACAGAGCTTATTTACTGCAATAATCTAAAAGCCAGTGGAAAAAAATCCTATTGGGTTTTTGTGGAGGGAACCAGGGTAATGTTAACTTCTGTCATCACTGCAGCACTCTATTGCAGTAATATAAATTGTGTCTTACCTCGAAGTATGAATCGTATTCTGCAACAATGAATTCAGATTTGGGTTTGTTCTGGCAGTAAACCACATACATGTGCAGTCTTCTCTCCTAAACACATAGAAGCGAAACACTTCATGAGCAATGCCTTTACACGGCTAACGCATCAGACTTGATGTCAGTCACATACTCACATGTTTACTGAACAACCCAGGCAGTTTTTCATGATCTTCAAGACATTTTTCCAGCTCGCCAACAAAAAAACTTCAGACAGCAAATAAATGTTAAATTAGTTCCATATTAGTCTTTTTTCAATAAGAGGAGCTGAGAGAATCTGAGGCGCTTACTCTTTGTGCCAGTCGTAGATTTGGTGAATGTTTCCAAAGACGATCTTATCTTTTCCTTTCATATCATCAGGAACTCCTTTCTCCTCTATTCTCTTCATAAACCCCTTCAGAAAAAAATTATTTCATACATATGAGTCACCACTTATACACGCAAGTTCATAAAGGCAACTGTACTTCACATGTCTGTCTACAGCGGCTGTAAATGATGATAAATGAACACTAGGATGAGAGCACATTCACCCTGAGCAAATAGTGATGCAAATAAGTAATTACACAGCCAATGATGCCAAATGAGAAAGATGCAAATGGCTTTGATGTTAAGACAAAAGACAAATGAAGAAGAATAGCAATAGTAGAGTGTTTTAAAACAGCATTTTCATGCTAAAGTCAAAATATGCCTATAGTCACAGAATTGACCTATCGGTAAGCCCCGCCCCCTTAGTTACTGTTGCGAACTCGGCCAAACAAACTTGTTGCTAGTTGCTCACTGTCTTACAATGAGAGCTGTCAGTGTGAAAACCTTGTCCCTATATGTTTTTGATAAAGTTTGGACACAGAAGGGCCACCATTCAAGTGGGACTTAAATATGCCATGGAGGGATATATAAAAGATTTAAAAATAAATATGGTGGGTATTAATTTGGAACTGAGGGTTTACAGATCACAATGCAAGCGGGAGAAGCCTCACGTTACGGTCGTCACGATTGCAGATGAAAAAATCCCAGCTCAACACTGTTCATGCATCACAGGGTAAGATTATATTAATTTACATTTAACCAGTTTAATATGAAGAGACAGTGAAATGTAGACCTTGGTTTATGTGTTTTTGCCCTACACTGTACATGACGTGAGAACAGTTCGCTATTTAATGTTCTAAATAAAGACTGAAGAAGTTGTCTGTAGCTACTGTAAGTGTCAGTGACTGTAGTGTAGTCTGTATACAACTTGTATATAACATTAGCTTTTACTTTTGCTGATTGTATTTAGGCTACAATATTCATTAAATTTGCGTTCATTTGTGAAGATTATCCTCTTGAGTAACTTTTTTTGGTCACAGAGCTTATTTACTGCAATAATCTAAAAGCCAGTGGAAAAAAATCCTATTGGGTTTTTGTGGAGGGAACCAGGGTAATGTTAACTTCTGTCATCACTGCAGCACTCTATTGCAGTAATATAAATTGTGTCTTACCTCGAAGTATGAATCGTATTCTGCAACAATGAATTCAGATTTGGGTTTGTTCTGGCAGTAAACCACATACATGTGCAGTCTTCTCTCCTAAACACATAGAAGCGAAACACTTCATGAGCAATGCCTTTACACGGCTAACGCATCAGACTTGATGTCAGTCACATACTCACATGTTTACTGAACAACCCAGGCAGTTTTTCATGATCTTCAAGACATTTTTCCAGCTCGCCAACAAAAAAACTTCAGACAGCAAATAAATGTTAAATTAGTTCCATATTAGTCTTTTTTCAATAAGAGGAGCTGAGAGAATCTGAGGCGCTTACTCTTTGTGCCAGTCGTAGATTTGGTGAATGTTTCCAAAGACGATCTTATCTTTTCCATTCATATCATCAGGAACTCCTTTCTCCTCTATTCTCTTCATAAACCCCTTCAGAAAAAAATTATTTCATACATATGAGTCACCACTTATACACGCAAGTTCATAAAGGCAACTGTACTTCACATGTCTGTCTACAGCGGCTGTAAATGATGATAAATGAACACTAGGATGAGAGCACATTCACCCTGAGCAAATAGTGATGCAAATAAGTAATTACACAGCCAATGATGCCAAATGAGAAAGATGCAAATGGCTTTGATCTTAAGACAAAAGACAAATGAAGAAGAATAGCAATAGTAGAGTGTTTTAAAACAGCATTTTCATGCTAAAGTCAAAATATGCCTACAGTCACAGAATTGACCTATCAGTAAGCCCCGCCCCCTTAGTTACTGTTGCGAACTCGGCCAAACAAACTTGTTGCTAGTTGCTCACTATCTTACAATGAGAGCTGTCAGTGTGAAAACCTTGTCCCTATATGTTTTTGATAAAGTTTGGACACAGAAGGGCCACCATTCAAGTGGGACTTAAATATGCCATGGAGGGATATATAAAAGATTTAAAAATAAATATGGTGGGTATTAATTTGGAACTGAGGGTTTACAGATCACAATGCAAGCGGGAGAAGCCTCACGTTACGGTCGTCACGATTGCAGATGAAAAAATCCCAGCTCAACACTGTTCATGCATCACAGGGTAAGATTATATTAATTTACATTTAACCAGTTTAATATGAAGAGACAGTGAAATGTAGACCTTGGTTTATGTGTTTTTGCCCTACACTGTACATGACGTGAGAACAGTTCGCTATTTAGGTTTGTACATTAGCATGGACTCACTAACTTTAACATTAGCTAGTATTAGATACCTTGCTGAAACACAAGATGACATTAAAGGAACACTCCACTATTTTTGAAAATAGGCTCATTTTCCAACTCCCCTAGAGTTAAACAGTTGAGTTTTACCGTTTTCGAATCCATTCAGCCGATCTCCGGGTCTGGCGGTAGCACTTTTAGCTGTAGCTTAGCATAGATCATTGAATCTGATTAGACCGTTAGCATCTCGCTCAAAAATGACCAAAGAGTTTCTATATTTTTCATATTTAAAACTTGACTCTTCTGTAGTTACATCGTGTACTAAGACTGACGGAAAATGAAAAGT
>NW_015549571.1:1991279-1996839 GCF_001515605.1 Sinocyclocheilus anshuiensis
AATCCATTCAGCCGATCTCCGGGTCTGGCGGTAGCACTTTTAGCTGTAGCTTAGCATAGATCATTGAATCTGATTAGACCGTTAGCATCTCGCTCAAAAATGACCAAAGAGTTTCTATATTTTTCATATTTAAAACTTGACTCTTCTGTAGTTACATCGTGTACTTAGACAGATGGAAAATTAAAAGTTGCGATTTTCAAGTTCCTTGATTATTACGCCGGAATGAGAGTATAGTTCCTAGCCATATCGGCCTAGAAAAACGCAACTTTTAATTTTCCGTCGGTCTTAGTACACGATGTAACTAGAGGAGTCAAGTTTTAAATAGGAAAAATATAGAAACTCTTTGGTCATTTTTGAGCGAGGTGCTAACGGTCTAATCAGATTCAATGATCTATGCTAAGCTACAGCTAAAAGTGCTACCGCCAGACCCGGAGATCGGCTGAATGGATTCGAAAACAGTAAAACTCAACTGTTTAACTCTAGGGGAGTTGGAAAATGAGCCAGTTTTCAAAAATAGTGGAGTGTTCCTTTAAGGTTCTGCTTGAGCAGATGAAAATGAGTGTATGATAACCAGAAAACGAAAGTTTTCGTCTTCATTGGGATTGGGGGTGAATGCTTAGGGACATTTAGCTCTGTTTTGTTTGGGTTTAGAAAATAGAATAAAATAAATTGCATTGCCTATCCTCTCAGGATAACTGAAATCAGTGTTACAAGTATCCCAGGCACATTGTTTTGCCATTTTTGTAGCATAAACACCATAAAAACGATGAAAGCTTCGGATCTCCCAGTGTTTCTCTATGGCGCTAAAACCTAAAGATATCGGAGTTCCGCTCTCCGTGCAACTGATACTTGACTGCCATTGGCTAGGCTGCGTTCGAGGGGAGGGGCTTACCGGTAGGTCAATTATGTTCTACTGTCAGGATGTCAGCTATTCTCACCTCAACCACGATACCCAAATCTTTCACGTAGTCTTTTTCTGTCTGGATTAATTCATTCACAACAAACCTACAATAGAACAAACAATTGTTTTTATTAAAGACTTCTACACAGGCACAAAATGACTAATCTATAAAATAATGTGTCAGGTTTAGCAATGTCACACTTCCCTTTAAGGGCAGAGTGAAAGAAAAATTCGAATAAAAAGACCAAACGCCTAGCTTTCCCATACATATCTCTGATCTTTAATGAGAGCCATATCATTCAGAGAGATTTTCTCAACACTGCCTGTTACATGAACATGGAATTGATTCCAGATCTGGTGGCTTTACAAGAATCAATTGCATTTTACCAGATGTAACCAGATTGTTTTTTTCTTCTTTTTCTTTTGCCCCACCAAAATTACTCTGAGTTAAGTCTGGGCAACACAGTGGAAACAATCTTGATATTTCTCAATCTTTTGACAATATCTCAATATTTATGTACTCACTCTGAAATGGCTTGGAATGCGGCTTCATTTATTTTTCAAAAAAATATGTAATTTCTTTCAGAAGATTTTTTTCAACAGTGTGTGTAAAAATTTAAATACAGTAAAAATCTAGTTAACAAATAACCAATATGTTTTCCACACTAGTTCCCACTAAATAAATAAATAAATAAAGAATCATTCATTTATACATTTTAATGTAATAATATGGATTGTTTGCATTTAAAAAAATTATATAAACTAAACATAAATATTTACCAAAATAAATAAATAAAACATGAAAAATGCAATGCAATGCACAATTTGTGTGACGCCACATATACATTATATATTAGGTTAACGTACCTGGGAGCCGAACTATACAAATATATTTTATAAATAAGAAATTAATAAAGCGATTGGCAGCACAAACAAACAACCTGTGATTTGGTCACTGTGACCTGAAATCAGACTGTAACGTTTGTAGAATTGACTCCCAGACCAAGCCACATGAGTGAAGAGCGTGTGTCTTACATTCGTCCACGCAGTGCTTTGGCTTTCTGCTCCAGTTCAGGGTTTCTGGGTGGCGCTGGGCTCTGCTCTGCTGGGTTCACTGAACTGAATCCTGGGTACGAGCCTGGCTCCAGCGTCTACAGCAACAGAGACGAGACAAACAGAGAACAAACACAGCAATTGAATGGTTTATATGCGACATGGCCCTAAACTGCAGTAAACACCATCAGAGCTGCTCGGAAGATTCATAAAGGGGAGAAAAGCGTCATTCCGGGCCACAGAGTGAGCCATAATATCCAGCAAGTTTGGGAGGATTTTATTACTTCACCACAAAAGGCCTGCAATATATGACAGTTAAGGATGAATACAATAATGGAATATTCCTTGAATGTCAAATATATAACATAACTAAAGCCATCACAGGTGTGGAACAATAATATTATCTAATAATAATCTCATAGCCTAGCATGTCTCGCGATGCAATACAATCCCAGTGTGATTTCTCAGTCTGTATTCTATTCTATTCTATTCTATTCTATTCTACCAGTTTAAATGCTTCAGTTTGTTTTTATATTATATTATGTTATATTATATTATAAACCTAATAAATAATTGAGATCAAAAAGGGAATTCATAAGCAATAACTGATACTTTTATTTCAGATTACATTATTCTAAAGAATTTAACTGTTCTGCGTGAGATTTTTTTGAATGTTTTTTACAGAATTTCTTGGTAAGCAACACAGCACTGTAAAAAATGTTTTCTCAAGTAAAGGTCAAAGGTCAAATTAAATATAAATAGATCAGTAAAGTTAAGTTACACACTTGTTTGTGTGTGTGCTAAACAGGTCTGGTATGAAGAATGTTTTTGCTCAGGTAACAATATACAACTGCACAGAACAAAAGACACGTGCATGCGAGACTAGTGCAGAAGATCTCAGTAGTGCAAGAGTTAGTGACTGTCTCAGAGCAAGAGAAAACAGAAAGGAAACGAGGAAAGCCTGCAGGAGGTTAGTCTATCAAGCCTCCCTGCTCAGGTTCAGTGGCACACTCACCATCTTAGTTTTGACCAGTTTTTCTATAGCACTGACAAGCTCAGCAGCACTGGGGACGTCAGCCGAGCTCTGCCGTGAAGCCAGCAGCACAGACGACTACATGACAGACAGCAGGTGAGGAGGAGTAGGAGGAGGAGGAAAGAACACACAGGCAGATCAGAACAGCTCAGGATGCTGGGTTATAGCCCAGTTTATCAAGCTTTGCTTTGGGGAGAAGAGAAGCAAAGGCCATGCCAAGAACATGCCAAACATTTCACCTCCAAATCAAAAGAAAAATAACTAATTATAGTCTCCCATATGTGACTCTGGAGCACAAAAGCAGTCTTAAGTCGCTGGGGTATATTTGTAGCAATAGCCAAAAATGCATTGTATGGGTCAAAATTATTGATTTTTCATTTTATGCCAAAAATCATTAGGATATTAAGTAAAGATCATGTTCCATGAAGATATTTTGTAAATTTCCTACTGTAAATATATCAAAACTTAATTTTTGATTAGTAATATGCATTGCTAAGAACTTCATTTGGTGATTTTCTCAATATTTAGATTTTTTTTGCACCCTCAGATTCCAGATTTTCAAATAGTTGTATCTCGGCCAAATATTGTCCGATCCTAACAAACCATACATCAATGGAAAGCTTATTTATTATTTATTTAATCTCAATTTCGAAAAATTGACCCTTATGACTGGTTTTGTTGTCCAGGGTCACATATAGAAAATGAGACCTTAAGACCTTTACAAATTGTGCAAAGTGACACTGCAATTATTTTTATGACAATTAGTAATTTCTCCCCAAATTCTCATTCTTATGATTATTTTTAATGGGTGAAACAGATCTAATGTATAACATTTATATTTTACGACAGTATTTGTTGTATACACTACTGTTCAAAATTGTGGGGTCTATAAAGATTTATCTATAAAAAGTCTCTTATGTTCACCAAGGCTGCATTCATTTGATCAAAAATACTCTATAAAAGAATCATTGTGATGTATTATTACAATTAATAAACATCTGGTTTCTATTTGAATATATTTTAAAATGTAATTTATTCCTGTGATGTTAAAGCTGAATTTTCAGCATCATTACTGCAGTCTTCAGTGTCACATGATCTTCAGAAATCATAATAATATGCTGATTTGCTGCTCAAGAAACATTTCTGAGTATTATCAATGTTGAAAACAGTTGTGCTGCTTCATATTTATTGTGGAAACGGTGACACATTTTTACGATTCTTTGACGAATAGAAATTTAGAACAGAATAAAAGGAACAATATTGATTTGAAATAGAAATCATACATTTCTTTACTGTCACTTTTTAATTCATCCTTGCTCAATAAAAATATAAATTGTTATTTAAGCATGAAAAACATCTTGTGAGAATTGGATTTCTTACTATTTTACTGTACAGAGAGTCTAATAATAATAATAATAATAATAATAATACATAATGAAACTAATGGGAATTACAAAACAAACAAAAATGATAGAGATAATCTGGGTTACATTAATAATAATAAATGTCACAATACAAGCAATCATAATGGTTTTAAAACTAGTCTTTAGTTTCTTTATGAAATGCTTTTTTAATTTCGATTTTGGAGGGAAATAAGGCGACGCTCTTTTTGAGATTCACCCTGTCAGACAGCATTGGGCTGTAAACACATTACAACTGCAATCGCAAGGCACAGCGTGTGAAAGAGCCAGAGTTGAGTGCAACAGTAAAAATTTCACAACTACATAATTTAAGCTTCATTGCAACAATAGGGTGGATGTGTGGTTTGTTGAATGTGAGACAAGGAGCCTCCACCCCAGCAGTTACTGGTGACATTGACATCAGGGAAGAAAAACAGTGTTAGTAAAGCCCCTGTGTGTGTGTGTGTGTGTGGGGGGGGGGCTATGAGGGAGGCAGGTGGAGATAGTTATGAACATATGATGAGTGACACAGTATGCATTTAATAAATCTCTCTCCACATTAATAACCCTGCGGACCTCTCCTATGACATGACTCTCCTCACACTCCTCCCTCTCTGTTGTGTGTGTGTACCTTCTCTTCCTGCGCAGACGGGTCTTTGATGATCTCCATTGGTGGAGGGAGGGGAGTGTGAGACTCGTCCTCAGGCTCTTCCTCTCCTCCGCTGTGCATCCCTGATGAAGATTTGGAGAGTGTTCCTTCTTTACGCACTTTCTGCAAACACAAGAAGTAGTCAATCGTGTTATATCAGTTCCCAGTGACTACAGAACAGATCACTCCCTTGTGAAAAAGTAGTACACTTTATTGTATTGAATGTGCACTTGCAGTGTACTTCAAATCTTAAAAGCATATAAAAAAAGGTACTTGCAGATTTATTATTCATGAAATAAGGCCACTTTATAAGTGTACGTATGCATTCATGAATAAAAGTGCACTCATTCTAAAAAAAGCACTTTGTAATAGTGTCAAATCAAATGTTCATATTAAAGGGGTCATATGATGCGATTTCAATTTTTCCTTTCTCTTTGGAGTGTTACAAGCTCTTGGTGCATAAAGAAGATCTGTAAAGTTGCAAAGACTAAAGTCTCAAATCCAAAGAGATATTCTTTATAAAA
>NW_015549571.1:1997831-2005332 GCF_001515605.1 Sinocyclocheilus anshuiensis
TCAACATATTCTGTTACACCAAATACACAAAATAATGTTTTTTTTAGCAACATCATATGACCCCTTTAAAGTATGTTTTAAATCATAATGTTTGAATTAACTTGCTTACTGACTTAACTTACTTGTTTGAATTAATTTTAAATGCTTTTTAAAAAATGTTTACATTTATTTGGATGTTGACTAACATACTAAAAAGCACATTTAAAATAGTTGATATTAATTTTAACTATACTGTAGTATGGTATTTTTTATGGTATTTTCCAACATTGTTAACATATTTGGAATGTACTAATTGCAACTTTATTTTTACGAATATATAATTACTAGTGCTGGGCAATGATTACATTTTTTTTTTATCACGATTAATCACATGGTTTTTCTGCGATTAATATCGCGATTAACCGCATTGTTATGCACAAAATTCAATAATGAATTCAAAAGTAGTGTATTGTGCACTTTTTTCATTTAAAAGTACTGCTATATGAACAAAAGTGCAATAACATTTGGTTTGCAAACACTTTAAACAAATAAGGTGCTTTTTTGCAGCAGTACTCCTTTTACATAGTAGCAATTAAAATATTTATTGGAAATCTCAACTTAAACATTAATGTAATCAAATTAAATATAAAACCAAAGCTATTTGCCACTGCCAGGGCATTAACGTTTCTATAGAAAATATTTTGCAGCTTGCCGCGGTTGTTTAGCCATCCCTGGCTCGGTTGGAAGAGGTGGGCCAGAGCACGGTTCAGTTGGGCTCGTGCGTGGTACGCATGTAGTGTCGGAGCGCTGAACTTCTGCAGTTGATTGCGTGAACATTTCTGAGCGGTAAAAGTGATAGATCTGTAAAGCAATATATTGTGAGAGGGCCGTGTGTTACAGCGTCCCAAACGACTCAAAATAATAAACCACAAAGTTAACAAAACGATGCACTCCACTGTGCTGAGCGAGAGCGCTTCTCTGCTGTCTTCGCGTGCTATCGGAAACTTCCTGTTTCCCACTTATGAAGTCGTGATTACGAGCACGTTGCATTCTTTCCTGTTAAAAAATAACAGTGAACAGTGGTTTGTGAATGTTGATGCTTAGCCTAAATAATTTTATTGGGAGTGCTCCTGCAGTCTTAGGCCCTCCCCAAATGCTTTCATTGAGACTCGTGATGACGTTTATCCCAAGCCAGTAGCTACTGATCAACATCCCACCCCTCCTGTGACCCATGGTTTGTCTGTATGTGGGTCAAAGACGAAAAAGGGTTTAAGCATAAAAACAATAAGTGTAATACTGTTTTAAATTGTTGATGTTTTTCCAAAAAAAAAAAAAAAAATCTGTTTAATTTAATTGCAATTTTGTTTTTGTTTTTCTTGAGCAAAAAATAAATATCATACATTTTTCTCTGATTTACAGAAGAGACCCACTAAAATGTAATTCAGTGTAACAATCTTGTCAGGCATATTTACAACAAAAATCAATTTATGACATATTAAAAGAGTAATTATTTTCACCCCAAATACTAATTAGTTGTAATTTTACATTTTTAAAATTTGCCACTATCCTAGGTTTTGCCCATTTGTCAGTAAGTATTGTTTACTCATTTAAAACACAATCAAATTTAATATGCTCCCTTATTCTTTTATATATTTTAATATGTACACGTCAGAATAAGCATGTTGTTTGAATTTTTACATAAATATTGTGTTACACTGAATGACAATGTAACACTATTTCAACCAAATTCTGACATTTTATTCTCCGAAAACTAATTTGAAACCTTAAAAGTAGACACTTTACTTACATTTAATGTGCTTTCTATGGACATAAAATCACTTTTATAAATTTCTTTTGATGTGGACATCTTAATGTCTTTGACCCGTGTATTCAGAGCCAGCGAGCAACGGACTTTCAAAATAATAATAATAATAATAATAAAAACTGCATTAATGCTCGATAAAATAATTGTTGGCATTAATCAATTAATGCGTTAACGCGACAATAACGCGTTAACTTGCCCAGCTCTAATAAATACAAATATATTTAAATACATGATATACGTTTCAATAGAAATTACATTAAATAGTTTAGTTTACCATCGATTCTTGTCAGTACATTCAGCAATTTGACTGTGCTATTTTAAAAACAACAGAAGCAAATTTTGAAATGGCATACAAAAATGTACTTAAGTCAAACTTAAGTTGGTGAAAAAAGCACTCTTACATTCAACTAATTGCATTTAATACAAATCTAAACTATATAACAAAAGTTAGTCTTAAAAGATATAACTTTTTAAAGTGTATTTTCTGTAATAAGTATGTTTTTTGTTTTTAAATTTATGCTAAAATGTATGACTTTTTCACAAGGTTCAATCATTTGTAAAAATACCTTTGAATGGCAAACAGCCTACAGAGAGGCTAATGTACATAATACTTGCCTGAATAATACCTCAAACTGTGTTATTACTCTCAGTGATGAATAATTATCATTGAAAATTATGAACACCAAAAAAATACTCAAAATATGCACTGTGGCACAGTTTTGCAAGCGTAAGCACCTCCAAATCTAGTTTATAGAACAATCATTGATAATTATGTTGCTTTGTATATTGAACACTGATGTCATACTACTGAAATCATATTACCGAGGACCATAAACGACACGAGGCAACACATTACAGTGATATTATCACACTTATGTCTTACAAAATCCTTTACCTGTGATAAAATCACTGTAACTGTAACACACAGCCTCAAGTAGTTTATTGCTATATTATTTGACTTTAGTGCACTAGTTTAAATGCTCAGAGTTTGTTGTTGAAGAATTTGCTCTGAAAGACAGCAGACATGGTTAATATGGGTCATTGTGGTGGGGTTCACATACCCTGCTTGACAAATACAGAGGCTCTTTTGTACCAGCACATTATATGGCGCACAGCTTTAAAAAGTCAAGCTAATCATCACCCTCCGATCTGAACGGCTGCTGCCGGGGCCATAGCAGCCCTTTAATACACCATTAATACAGCATACAGAACAACAGGCCTAATTTTCTCTGTATGGTCATGATTGCGTAAAAAATGGTGATGGAGAATGAAGGAGCGGTTATAAAACACTCTGACGTAAAAGCTGCTGTCTACCATCACCACATGCTGTTACACAAACGTGAAATATTGACAACAAACATTGTTTTGGGGAATTCTTATGGAAATGTAAAAATATTCGGTCACACTTTATTTTAATGTCCAATTTTCTCTATTAACA
Source organism: Sinocyclocheilus anshuiensis (assembly GCF_001515605.1). Classification (NCBI taxonomy): domain Eukaryota; kingdom Metazoa; phylum Chordata; class Actinopteri; order Cypriniformes; family Cyprinidae; genus Sinocyclocheilus; species Sinocyclocheilus anshuiensis. The sequence continues at coordinate 2,001,074 of NW_015549571.1, forward strand.
AACCATTAACTACGACTTTTGCCTCAATAAACTCATGATTTGCTGCTTAATAATAGTTAGGTAAGGTAGTTGTTAAGTTTAGGTATTGGGTAGGATTAGGGAAGTAGAATATGGTCATGCCGAATATGTGCTTTATAAGTACTAATAAACAGTCAATATGTTAATAATAGGCATGCTAATAAGCTACTAGTTACTAGTAAGAATTGGTCCCTATACTAAAGTGTTACCAGATATTCTTTAAATAAACAAACTATGGTGATGTAGCTCAGTTTGTCCTGACTTCACTGATAAGATTGGACTGGATTTATGTAACAGCTGATGTGTAGTTAAAAACATTGTAAATTGTTATTTCTATTGTGACAATCTTCTTTTTTTTTTTTTTGAAAAAGTGTTGATGTATTCCCTACTGAAAAAAGGAGTCGAGGGAAAAAAGACTGGTGAAGTCTGTAATGGTGAAATAAAAGTAAAAACACCTATGCAAAACAACAAAATAGACAAAAAAGTTGCTGGTCTGGCCATGTGAGAACTGGAGAACAAAAACACAGTAAATACACTGTATTACAGGGAGAGTGATTACCATCATGGTTCGGTGGACATACCACAGTAATAATAGTATTGTCTGAAGTTCCTTGGATTGCCATGGTATAAAAATAAGGTGATAAGTCAGGTTCGTAGTATTATCGTTTAATTCAATCAGATGGCTGTAAGCTTTTCCTCAATGTAGTATAGAAAAATTAACTTTCCAGTAAGTTGAAAAAATGTACAGTACCTCCTCCAGGGTGTCATCCTGTAGTTCAGGCGGCCCCAGATCTATGCTCTTTCGTCCATCACGTTTCTGCTTCTGTTTGCTAGGGATCTTCTTGATGTTGCTGCCGTGACTGAGGCGCCGGACAGGGCTGGTCAACCACTTCTTCAGTGTATTTCCAGAGCGCTTGGGTCCAGGGGAGCTGCTCTGCAGGGAGTTCAGGGACGCCTGTGGCTGCAGTGTGGTCACAGACTCCGTCTTCCCTTCTGGGCCGCTAACCGCATAGTTTTCTGTAGCATAAAGAACAGAAAAGGGTGAATGAAAGTAAAGTTCATTATGAAGGTGATGATCAGGCCTAAAACAACTTTTAAGGAATACTTCAGGTTAAATACAACTTAAGGTTTGTAATTTCTGCGTCACTGGCATTATTAGTTGGATTTGTGAAAATACTAGTAGGGAAAAATAGGATTCTCAAATACTCCACCCATCCACCCAATGACCAGAAAAACAGGCAGTCCCACCCCAAACTAACACCTCTGGTTGACATTATGGTTGGGATACTCAAACAAACAGAACAATGTTTTGAAAGCACCAAAAAGCCACAGTGTTTATGCTTTTCGGGGAGCTTACAGACTATGGACAGCATCTGTGGCATGTTGTTGATTACCATATTCCACAGACTCACCCCTCAGATTGTTAAAAAGAAAACAAGCAGAAAATAAATTTACAATAATAAACATACAATGGAAGTCTAACAGACAAGGAACCTATATAAATTCTTTAGTAAACATGTTTATTATGAGAGTTATTAAGTTTGAATTAATTGAATTAACCCTAAACTAGTGAAATAATTATTTCCTCCCAGTCTCATTCAACATCACTTAAACAAGTCATTTTCAATCAGCTCTCTTCTTTCCTGTCACAGAAAAATTTGCTCTAGTCAGGCGTCAAAAGAGGACATTCAATAGAGACTCAGTCCGGAAGCTCTGCAGTTGGCAAGACCCACTTTCAGATGATCAATCCTCAATCTCCTAGCTTTTGAAACCAGACTACCAAATCCTCCTGTGTATCATCTCAAGCCTTGGTCCCTTGGAATCTGCACTATGTACTCATTCAGGGTTATTTTGAAGAGCAGGGGTGTTTAAGTCACATTAACATTCCACAGGGGTGCCTCAGGGTTCAGTGCTTGGCCCCCCTTTCTTCTCAATATATACATCAGCACTAGGACCTATCATCAAGTTTCTATTACTTTTTACGGTGTTCAACAGCATTCTCAGAGAGTATAACTAGACAGGTTAATCTGTCTAAAAGGAAATTAAAATGAGGAATCAAAGTAATCCAACAAATAAAGTTTTCAGCAGTATCACCAACAGATGGACTCAAGGGCTTAACCTAGACTGTATCCTTCAATCAGACACAACTAACAGAAGTGCAGTACAGGAAGAACTAGCAATGCCAAATGTTTCAAATCTAACACCAGCCCAACATTAACCAACTCCCGCTAACTGGAAGCAAATATCACAATTCACTGTGAATAATGATAAACAGACATTTCAGATAAGAACTGAAAAACACCTACAGAGCATCACAGTACTGCTATTCTCTTCAAATGTAACACTATAACACATTCGTTCAAAGTTATTGATCACATTCCACAAATTCAAACCACACACCTAGCAAAGTCAATATTCTTGTGGTGTAGAAGAAGCTCAAGCAGACATTACCCACAATATTAAAGCACATTGCATCTAACTCTTTGACACTGTAACTGTTATATCATTTAAAACAATTGTAGGCTACTGTAACAAAGTCTTTTCTACTGTGTGTTCAAAAATAGGTGATCACTGAATTACAATTAGTTATAAATTAAATCAAATTTAATGCATCCCATTTCATTCTAGAAATGCACTGGTATATTATGCATAACATAACTGCTGATATATGCAGGTTTTTAAATGATCAGTATCCATCTGATTAGGTAACAAACAGGAGACAGGCAAACAGTATATAACATTGTTCATCATATGAAATTACTATGGTTATTAGTCAAATTTTCAATGTTAGTGCATTCCTAATTCTAATCATGCACTATTTAACATGTTAAAATTTCAAACAAATTGCCATTATAGCTCACCGAAGCATCACTGAAAACATTCCATATATTTGTCTCTCTTGCGCATACAGGCCTGAATCATGATAAGACCAAGTATCATTACCAGCAGATGAACTTGTTCTCCAGACGCCCATTGTTTTGATGACATCTGTGTGTGTTGAGTACGGCCTTTAATGGCTAACTCATTAGAGGAAGTGACCTTGTGAGAGTTGGTCATAAAGCTTGTTGTGAAAACATAAGTGAATTTCTGCTACAACACACTGATTCAGCAGAAATCACAGCTGTCTGAACTGAGCATCGTGCTTAAATGTAACGAACACTGCTCTTCACACATGCAAATCACACTGTTCTGTGTTTGTCTCACCAGGCTCGTGTGAGCCATTCACGAGAACCAGCCATCACAGCAGTGTGTGTCCTGCTGTTTGATGGAGTGCATCCCGTCAGGTGCTGCAGTGCTTTTTGAAGAGTGAACCTGCATAATACACAGACTGACTGACAAGTGTGCAGTCTTGTGAGTGTGTGATTATGTGTGGAGTAAAGAGAGGCTTTAAGGAGAGCAGTCATTAAGCACTGCCCTTTACACATACACTCTCCTCTTGCTGCTGCCTCAGTAACAGAGACAGACAGAGAGAGTTCTTTGTTCTTTTAAGTGGTCACATCACATTTCCACAGAAAGCAGCATCTGGATCATATGACTACTTTTACTACAAAGCAAAAGGAACTCGCCATTGACACATATCAGAGTCCTGCTCCTGCAGGAAATCTTGCAGAACTGAACAATAGGACATAACATGTACAAATATGCAAAAATTCTGAATAAAATTTGACTTTGGCAAGTATATTATAATGGCCCAGTTTCACAGACGGGGTTTAGCTTAAGCCAGGACTAGGCCCTAGTTAAATTAAGATATTTAAGCAGCTTTTATAAAAATGCCTTAGAAGAAAACGTTACATGTGTGCATCTTGAGACAGAACAATGGAACTGACATTTTTTTAAGATATGTCGATGCAAGATATTTTAGTTGAGACAGCTCAAACATGCATTTTAATCTGGGACTAGCCTTAAGCCGTGTCTGTGAAACTGGGGGAATGTGTCTTAAGTCTGTTACTTTTCATTTGGGTAGCAACATTATTAGGAGCTGCAACATTGCATGCACTAAGTTAAAAATATAAGTGTGACCTCCTTAGATGAAAGTGCCATAAACAATTCAGATCAAAACGATATACAGGAAATATTCTTTGCTGTTCCCTTTCAGTCGGTCACTCTCGACGTCAAATTGGGATCTCGCTTAGAGAGACCAATCTACTTCGAGTGTAAACTAAACGAGCCAATGCACATTGGCATGCGATTATTGCATCCAGCTGCCGCTGATCACAGCGTGAGTATAAGTAGGCAGCAGA
>NW_015549571.1:2005531-2014642 GCF_001515605.1 Sinocyclocheilus anshuiensis
ATATTTAAAGGATTTGCCACTGACGATTCAAACGCGAGTTTTGAGCAGTGTAGAGTAGCGCTTGTTGTCATTTCTCCGATCACAAATGCAGGCATGGTTTTACGTTTACGCAGTGCGATGCGATGCAACGCAACACGTAAAAAGACAGTACAAGTCATTATAATCCGTAATTATGTCTCCACTGGATGCAACAAATGCCTCGTTTATAATGGGCTTTATTGTTTTTGTCTTGTCGTGCTGGGACACAGCATCATAGTATGTTAAGGGGCGTAACATTTCCGTCACACGCTTGAGGTATTCAAGGCAAGGCAAGGCAAGGCAAGTAATAGTTCACCTCAAAAATGAAAATTCTGTCATCATTCACTCATCCTCATGTAATTCAGAATCAGAATGAGCTTTATTGTCAGGTATGTTTACACATATGAGGAATTTGTTATAGTGACAGAAGCTCCACAGTGCGACAGAATGACAGTGACAAGACAAAACACAGATAATAAAAAGAATAATATACAAATATACAAAATAGACAATGTGCAAAATGGCAAAAACACAATATACAAAATAAACAATTTAGTATGTACAGGTGTGTAAGGTGCAAATTAATATGTAAATAAGTATGTGTATTAAATAAATAAATTTATAATAGTGTTGTGTGTTCTACATTTATTGTCAAGTGTTCAGATGGATTGCCTGGGGGAAGAAACCGTTCCGTTTACATTATCGGGTAGGTTTAGGGTTGGGTTTAGTGTAGGGCATATTTCCAACGTGATAGAGCATTAACTTTTAGCGACAGTCCTTGGATATTTGAATTCTGAACCGCCGCAATACATACCTGAAGCAGCGGAATAAACACAGAAATATGTACCTATATCAACATAATAAAAACGTGCCAGGGTTCACGTATTGAACCCGTGTTTTAGCGCCACTCAGTGGACATTTCTCTTTGAAACTGAGGCGAAACGTGCAGTAATGTACGTAAAAACGGTGTTGCAGAAAAGTACCCAGAGGTACGGATTTTTATGAGACCAGGTTGGCTCAGTGCTCTGTAGCGCCGACTAGACGGCAACAGTTCAAAGAGGGAGTGTGCTGGATGTGAGGGGTCCAGAGTGATTCTGCTAGCCCTTTTGTTCACTCTGGATGAGTGCAGTTTGAAGCGTTTGATCAGCGCCGCTGCTCCACTAACTACGATGTTCAGCAAAACGTCCGAACAGTCGAAAACCGGTAGAAGATTTTGTGGTGTGTTCTGCCAAATGTTCAGTAGTTCATCCCTGGTAAAACTGATCATGTTTGAGAAACATAAAACAGGAAAAACTAACAAAAACACAAAAACAATTGGAGAGCCAAGCACCGTGGCTGCCATGTGAGATGCCATCTTGGTCCCAAATCTGTATAAGAAGATATTTTGAAGAATGCTGAATCAAACAATTGTTGGCCCCCATTGACTTCCATAGTAGGGGAAAAAATACTATGGAAGTCAATGGGGGCCAACAACTGTTTGATCACCAGCATTTTTCAAAATATCTTCTTTTGTGTTTAACATAAGAAAGGAACTTATACAGGTTTGGAACGACATGAGGGTGAGTAAATGATGACAGAATTTATATTTTTGAGGTGAACTATTCCTTTAAGGCACCAAAACTAAAATATGAGGAACATAATCATGATATTTTGCAAGAAATGCAGTTTCACTGAGAGACACGAATGACGCTAACAGGTATAAAATGCTGTAAAAAATTACCTTATTACTACTAATACTGTATGCAAGTTTAGATTATAAATAATAATCTGCCACAGATAATAATAATAATAATAATAATAATAATTAAAAAGTGGAAAATAGAGTTTCATGGCCAGCAAATTTTATTAATTTCACTTGTCATTGGAAGGTGTTGCATGTGAGGTATTTTTTCAGGAATTGTTTTAAAATCCCAGTAACTTACTGACACTGTCAAGCAAGGTCCTTTTGCACTGTTTTCCATTCCCAGCTTTCTTAAATGTTTATTGGTCCCACTTTATATTAAGTGGCCCTAATCCTACATGGCCATAGAATCCTAGAATAACTAGATGTGTACATAGTATGTAACCACAGTGTAAGTACACATTGGTACATAGTATCTACAGCTGTAATGTTTGTGTAACTACACATATGTAACAACCCACTGAATGGTATGTGTAAATACAAATGTGTAACAGGACATTGGTAACAAAACTTTTTGGTAATGAAAGTACAAATGTGTAACAGTACTAACAGCTTTCTAATTTTTGGTAAAGAAAGTGTTACACTTTATATCAAGTAGACAATTCCTATGGATTTACCATGTAATTACTCTGATGTTACACAGCAGCGGCCAGTAAATTATGCTTTACGTATAAATTGTGGAATCCTAACCCTAACCCTAACCCATGTCCACCCCTAAACCTACCCATCTCCACCCCTAAACCTACCCATTTCCACCCCCTGGATCCCATTCCCACCCCTAAACCTACCCATTTCCACCCACTGGATGCCATTCCCACCTCTAAACCTACCCATTTCCACCCACTGGATCCCATTCCCATCCCTAAACCTACCCATCTCCACCCACTGGATCCCATTCCCACCTCTAAACCTACCCATTTGCACCCACTGGATCCCATTCCCATCCCTAAACCTACCCATCTCCACCCACTGGATCCCATTCCCACCCTTACACCTACCCATCTCCACCCCCTGGATCAAATTGTTCCAATTAGTCTTATACATATTGTTGTTACAAAATGTAGTTATATATGTCCTGTTACACATTTGTACTTACACAAACCATTCGGAGGGTTGTTACATGTGTGTAGTTACAGAAATATTACAGCTCTAGATACTATGTACCAATGTGTACTCACACTGTGGTTACATACTACATACACATCTAGATACTATGTAAGTACACAGGTATTAGGGCCACTTAATATAAAGTGGGACCTGTTTATTTAACAAGAATAATGTAACTTAACAAGAATAAACTGGCTTTTACAGTACTACGGTACTTAAGAAAAAAAAATGTGTGTGTGTAGACAGACCAACAGACCGACAGACCGACAGACAGATAGACAGATAGATAGATAGATAGATAGATAGATAGATAGATAGATAGATATGAAACTTAATCCAGTAGATCTGTGCAGTAAAAATACCATGCATGGCTTCTTTTGAGGAGTTTAGTGGCATGGCAACTCCTCTGAAAAGCACAAAGAGAGAAAACCATCCCAAAAGTATTTAAACACTTGAGTCACACTAAAAATATGTTAATGTTGTTTTTCTTAATCATTTCTGCAATAACTTTTAATCAGCTGCAGTGGATCTTTGAAGTAATTTTTCTTCAAGGTCACACAAAGGTGTAACCATTAATTTTACTACCATTTGAGTAACACAAAGCATCCAGATACCACATTAAAACACATTTGCACTATTTTCTTCATAATAAATGTTTTAAACTGTCTTTATTTTTTGCATGTAATTGTGTCTTGAATGTCCAAATACTTTGTGTTAAAATAAAAAAAATAAGACACAGTGGCCTCATTAAACACAATTCACATGAGTCAGAGTTCCCAGCGTTGTTGTGAAAGAGTGACTGATACTCCCTCCTCATACTTCTCATAAAAACACTGAAAGTGATGATGTCATGGTTATTAATTTTACACGAACAATAAGAGCGTGAAACAAGAACTAATAAGCAAGCTGTCATTTAGAAGCATATGCTCTGGACAAGTGAATGTACCAAGATTCACTCTCAACATCTGATATAAAACTAGTAGCTCTGCTCCTGAATGCTGATTGTGGTTCCAGCTATGCTTTCCAGCGGGAAAACAGGGACTGCATTTTCTAGCAAACGGAAGAATGTATTATTTTTTCCCCCACAGTATAAATAATGTATCATAACTCGACTTAATATGCAGAGACAACTATAAGAAATGACACACTTGGGCCCCGTCCACACGGAGACGCGTTTAGCTGTATACGCATACATTTTGTATCATATAGGCGTTTCGTGCAGACGGATCCGGCGTTTTGGGAGAGTGAAACCGATATTTTTTTAAACCGGGTCCCAGAGTGGATAAATCTGAAAACGCCGCCCTTGCGTTTTCGTGTGGACAGCGAATCCGTATATTTTCTGAAACGATGATGTCATCAACCCACGTCTCGCCCCTAGTCAGTCACCGCTACGTCACGTAACAGCAACAAAAACATGAACAAACACTGAACGATTGTCTTTTTATTAACTAACATTAACACAGATTAATAAATGTATTGTTCCATGGTTGTTTGTGTACCGCGCGCAAGGTTTATGCGCATAGTCCAAGTCTTCTTCTCCGTTTTTTAGTGTATCGCTGTGGCAGAATTACAGCGCCACATGCTGGTCTGGCATGTATACTACATCGTTTTGTGTCAGTTTTGTGGTTTCGTGTGGATGCAGATATTTCTTGAGACGAGGAAAAAAAAAAAGATCGGATTGGGAAAGCTCTGGCTTCATGTGGACGTAGCCTTGATTTCAGCTTTAGGTTTCACTTTAAATTTAAGGCCTCACGTCTGAGAAATATGTACCATCCATTCATAAATTCCTTCATCTGTCAAACAATGTGGCATCTCCCACACGACTTAGAGGTGCAACTGAGTGAATGGTTTAATCTTCACTGAAACAAACAGGCAGATGTGTCCTCTTTTATCTGCTGTTGAGTCTTGCACTGAAATTCCTCACTGTCAATACAACCTCAGGCATGTTTTAAAGCGTGTGGAATTTTTCCAGATACTTCACACAATCAGATTCTTCTGAGCCGAGCCGGTTCTGAAACACACTGGCAGTCCAGACGGGCAGCATTCCATTCATAGGTGAGGAGTTTCACATGCTTTAACCTGACAACACCTCTCGCCTCACGACGCATTTCTGCTGACTGTACATTACAGGCATTACTGACTGTAAATGTCCCAAGCGCTCAAGAGGAAGAAAAACAAGGGAATCATTCCCATGTTCCCACATTATCTCTCTCTTAGAGCCGTCTTCATAGAGCCACTAAAGCTCTTCTGATGAAAAGAGGATTTGAACTAATTTGCTCTTCAAAGACCGCAGGAGTCATGTTCAAGCCCTGGACAGCCAGACCAGGCTGCACATTAACAGATCATTTTGCATAATTATGTAACAAGTGTAACCAAAGTAACGGTTACACTTTATTTTAAGGTGTCCTTGTCACAGTGTAATTATACATTTAAGTACCGAGTAATATTAATTAACTACATGTACTTACTATATGGTTGGGGTTAGGATTAGGGTTTGGCTTAGGGTTACTTGCATGTAATTATGCATAATTAATTGTTATTATAATAGTATGTACATGTAACGTGTAACAAGGACACTTTAAAATAAAGTGTTACCAAAGTAACTATATACAAACTATTATACATATACATGACATTAGTGTGTAAAAAAAAAAATATATATATATATTTATACGGACAGTTTCATCGCTAAAATCTGATTGGATGAGATGTGTTGGAAGTCGTTGTAAAAAAAAGACAATATATGTAATTATTTTTTTACATTTTTAACTAAAACTATTTAAAAAAATAAATAAATAAACATTGTTACTTGAAACAAAATAAACGTTAACTGAAATAAAAGTAAATAGTCAAACTTTATTTTAAGGTTTAGGGTTAGGGTTATTTAACCCTTTCTGCAGAGTTAAATATTCTCACTATTAACTATGACTTTTGCATCAAACTCCTAATTTGCTGTGCATTAATAGTTAGTAAGGTAGTTGTTATGTTTAGGTATGGGGTAGAATTAAGGGATCTAAAATATGCTCATGCAGAATAAGGCATTATTATGTGCTTCATCAGTGCTAATAAACAGCCAATATGGTAGAAATATGCAAGCTAATAAGCAACTAGTTCATAGTGAGAATTGGTCAATATTAAAAATACATATTCAGCTAGATGCAACATTTCTCATTTTCATTTAGTTTACCTTGAAGTACTAAAATAACAAACTATAATAAATAAATAAACACTATATAGACATTAAAAATATAATACAAATGACAAAAAAACACAAATTACTAAAACTTTTAAATTAAAGTGAATACAGGAAAGTGTTTTTCAATACAATATGAAAACAATAAATATTGTACTTATTTTTTGATGTAAGTACATAGTAGTTAAGGCCATTTAATATTAGGTGGGACCAAAAAAATCTAATTCAGATTAACAAAAACTATAATAGTACAGTACATTAGTGATACTAAAATCAAAGTAATGCACACTTGTTGTGTCTCACAGTCGAAATACTACAAGTGACACAGTGCCCGCCAAACTAATCATCACCTCGTGATAAACTCCATGAGGTGTAGACTAGGACACATCCTACTTGATTTTTTGCATTTCTTCACATTTTGTCTTTTGTAATACTGTAAAGCATGCAAAGCATCCGGCCCGTGCACACTGGGCACATTTCTACATGTTGAATAGTATATACTGTGATAACAGCCTAGTTATCTACATTTTGAGTCTGTGTCAACTACTAGAAGATGCAGCATTAATCTGACAATACAGATATGGTGCTTTTGACTCTCTCAGCGGGACGTTGGACCAAGAAACACCGTCTCGAGCTGACCATCAGCCTGCTGAAGCTGCATGCATATGGAGGGTTATTTACATAAAGCAAACACAAAATTTTTAAGGTGGGATCCTTCACCAAGACACCTAACCCTTTTGGCAATGACAAGTTGTTTAGTAGGTAACACTTTAGTATAGGGACCAATTCTCACTATTAACTAGTTGCTTATTAGCATGCCTATTAATACATATTGGCTGTTTATTAAAACTTATAAACAGTGTTGCCAAGTCTGTGGTTTTCCCGCAGAATTGGGCTACTTTAACACTGTTGCCGTGGGTTGTTTTTTATGTACATGGGTTGAAGCGACCCCAGTAACGTGATATTTATCCACTGGAAAGTAAATTTTACCAGGGGAACCCGCCAAAAAAAACTTGTATTTTTTAACCCCCATGATGTATTAGTAGGCAACTCCCTATGAAGAGATTAATGGTGTTTCACACCAGACGCGAATGTAATTATTCGCGCGAGTAGCTTACATACACGAATGACAAGAAATGCACGATGCGTTTGCCGCGAACGCACGATATTTGCCTCAATCGCATCTTCCGTGCAAGTTCAAAAATTTCAACTCAAGCAGAGAATTCGCATGACGCGTTCTCGCGCAAGCCAATCAGCGAAGAGATAAAAGTGTGACCGTTTAGTAAAACAGTTAAGAAGTGTTCAAGGAGTGAAGCATAAACTCACCCATTGTAACCCTTGATGAAAATCTCAGATTACTACAGAGGACATAACCTGTAATAAGTGCACTGCATTGATGCATTCACGCCATGTCGCAATTAGCATAATTACTAGATGACAACCCGGATGTTTTACTCAAAGCCGTTCACGACCTCAGACCCAGAAATATGCGTTACTATGACAACACTGTTAACACAAAAATGAATGTGTAATTTGAGTAATCAATAGACAAAACCACAATACAGCAAGTAACAGTGGCTATCCAAATGCCTTCATTATTGAACTTAGTCTAATAATGACATTTAGCTTATTGTGCCGGACTTTAGGGAGTCTTTCAACTCTGTGCTCACTACATTATACTGCATTGTATGTCTTTCATTTATTAATTTTTTTTTAGATAGATATTTAGCATGTTTGCTACAAACAACGTCTTGTTTATGTATTCCGTGGCGTGAGAAAGTGACATAAGCCAAAAATTGACGGTCAGACTGAAACCGATTTACAGAAATGCGATTTGAGTTTCAAAACACATACTGTATGAACGTAGCTTGAAAAAGATTTGTAAAAATCAGATTTCACGTGATATTTTGCCATTCACACTTGCTAAATATGATCAGATTCCAATTGGATACGCAAAAAAAAAAAATCAGATTTGGACTGATGGTCTGAACAAGGCCCAAGTTGCAGCTGTCAGGTTATAAGTTGTGTCACAAGTTCTATGCAGAAGCGAATGTCAGAATCTCATAATTAACACACCTTTACTAATTGACAATATACTTACTTTTAAAAGAGTTAATAAGCATTTCAATTTCCTCCCTTTGGGTTAAAGCTGAAAAACCATAGAAACCAAAACCATAAGTCCATAAACCACAGACTCCAAACAACTCCAGAATAATGACTGTGGTTTATGTTATGACATCACAACAGAGGTTGTGTTTTCAGCCCGGTCTCTTTCTGCAGGACAACTTCCCGAGTTAATCAGTATGGAGAGAGAGAGAGAGAGAGAGAGAGAGAGAGAGAGCACTTTAGTCCACATTAGAGAGGAGCAGAGAGGTACTTCAGCCTGACATCAACACACACGCGTGTGCAAACAACCCTCATCTTCCCATGACACAAGACAGAGTAAACAACTGCAGCTCTACAGTCAATATCATTTTAAACCATGAGCCAGAGATATGAAAGACATGCAAGATAAAACAAATTATGTATCAGATTAAGTAACAAATACCCAAAAGTAATTATTTCAATAACAGTGAAAATGCTGTGCACACTGACATTGACACTGTTCAGCTGTGCCATCGGTTTCTGTGGTGTAACATTATATAATTCATCTAAAGTCATTTTATAATTATTAAACTCAGAGTTTTCCTGAGCTCATAACATTTGAGTGACTGTATGGAATACTTGTATGTATTTTTATTTGTCACAACAAATGAAATGCAAGAAACCTAATTTGATTAAAATGGTAAAACAAACTGGTAAGCGCATGCAACACCTAAAACGGATTTTTCCCCTCTTACTAATATTATAATGGTTACATAATACAGTACACATTGTAACCAAAAATATTTTTAAAAGATAAGTTAATTTTATCCCTTTGGAAAAAGAAGCACACTTTAGCATACTTTTTTATTTATTTATTTATTTTAAGTATGAAGATAATATACTTAATGTAATAATATAGTTGCTCCTGATAGGCCTATCAACATGCTCACTGATGTATTTATTTATTTATTTTAGTGACCAGATACCTATTTTTATATAATGTATATATATAATATGTATATATGTA
>NW_015549571.1:2014652-2017920 GCF_001515605.1 Sinocyclocheilus anshuiensis
CAACGCAAACTGAATTTAATGTTTCCAGACACTTTTTTGCATTCTATTTGTAATTAAATGTTATATAGTTTAAATAAATTAATATAAAATACAATTATTTGAACATAAGCATGCTTTTTTTTGACCCACTTAAGTAGCACTTAAGTGCATCTTTATATGTAATTTCATAATTACTTCTTTTGTCTTTGAAATATATTTAAAGTGTACATTAAAATGTCAAATGTACTGCCAAGTATTTATGGTACACTAAAATATACTTTAATGTCATTGCAATTGAAACTTGTATGTCATGCATTTAAATATATTTGTACTTTTACATTTTCAATGATGAAGTTGCAATTTGGTACATTTAAAATATATTAACTTTAACTGTAAAATCAAATAACACATTACAGTTCAAATTAACATATTTATACATGCTTTAGTATGTTAGTCAACACAGCAAAATCGGTGTACTTTAAAGAACAACTAATGATTATTAATACAATAATTTAAAATGTACTTTAAAGTAGAACTTTTAGTTTCACATTATTACAAAATACAATTTCACTTAAATTTGTTAAACTGTCATGAACTTAAAGTACACTTAAGTGGCCTTTTCTAAAAAAAATAATAATAATTTGTTTTTATAAATATACTGCTACACTTTATTTTAAGGTGTCCTTGTAACAATGTAATTAAGAACTGAGTAACATTAATTAACTACATGTACTATATGGTTAGGGTTAGGATTAGGGTTTGGCTTAGAAATACTTGCATGTAATTATGCATAATTTATTGTTAAATTGATTTTATTGTTAAAGTACAAATATAACAAAATCAATATAAAGTGTTACCAAATACACTTTTAAGAGCTGAAGTACACTACAAGTTCACATTAAATTCAGTTGAGCACACTTTACTTCAACAGATCGCATAGGTGAACCAGCTCAGTATATGTATACATCATATGTATAAAGCCTTTGTTGTGCCACAAACTTGCACTATGTACATTAGTTCTGCACTGACCAGGTCTAGAAGAGCGTCTCTGAAACCCACCTCCCACATGACAGCAGCAGCAGCATTTAGTGAGAATCCAGCCGCAGCAGGAGTGCACACCCTTATCACTCCTCATGACCGTTCAGAGATGCATGTCTCAACACAGAGAGATGTTCCTGGAGGACTGCACCCGCGCCAATGAGTAATTACTCTCATTCAGCCTGACTTTACAGAGAGAGAGAGGCGGAGCAATAGGACTCTCTCATGTTTCACTTTCAGACAAAGGCCACAGTCAGTTTGCTGGACGTGATAACATGAACCCATGACAATGTGTCCAGCTATAGTATGCTTACGGGGCATCACAGGGGTCGATACTCTCTCCGACTCTTTTCTCCCTTACTTCTCTGAACGCACTTTAAATGATAAGCCAGTGAAAAAGGAAACACACATTCCCATGCAGATAACTTGAGCTGAACTTCTGAACTGGACAAGAGAGAAAAGACTCACTGATGCCTAAAGTTCATGTCGGAATGAGTGAAGATTACATGAATTTGATACAGAATTACTGGCTATTGTTGTTGTTTGTGTGGCAGCAGGTTAAACAGTGTTATCAGGAGACTTGTCACCTGCTGTGTGACGCAGTACTGTGTCGCTGGAATGACAGGAATCAACCGCAAAAAAAAAAAAAACACTTTCTGTACATACCTGTTTTTTAAGTAATAAACAACACATTCAGGTCAGAGATTTAAAGAACTGATAACTGCATAAGAGTATAAACAGCCCTTATATGCAGTAGCACCAAAATGCATTTAGACATGTAAACCACATGTGAATCATGTTGATAGTTAGTGTGATTATCTACACCTGTGGATACTCTGCCAGGACACCTGTGTGAACTTGAGTAGAACTGACTTCATGCATCCACAAAGAAAAAATCAATCAATCAATCAATCAATCAATCAATCAATCAATCAATCACCAGTTAAAGGTCTGTGTGTGTGATTCCAGCTGGACATAAATCAGTCATTGTTGTAACTATAATAAAATGGTGTAGGACCATATATGAAAATTTGTAAAAGAGAAGTGTGCATAAGTGTATTGAATGTTCACTTGTAGTGTTCTTCAAATCTTAAAAAGTATATTTAAAAAAAAAAATAAATAAATGATGAAATAAAAGACCAAAAAGAGAGTACACATTCATGACTGTATCATAAAATGCTAAAAGTGCACTTACAATGTTTTTTTTATACCAAGTTTATCACACTTTGCAATAACATGAAATTAAAACTTTGAGTCATTACATTTTAATAATCCATATAAGTTTCAAAAGTATTAATGCAGGGCTGTACAGTGCGACATATATGTCGCACGCGCTATGGAAAAACTGGTTTGTGCGATGAGTAAATTTACCACTGTACCACGCGTGCGATACAGTTTTGCATGTTCATAACACAGCCGCTTAATAGTGTGAAGTGATTTCGTTGTGCTTGTTTGTGTGTGTGAGATTAATTATACTTGGTAGTTAGGGGTGTGCGATATGACGATTTTTGATCGTGGACGATTAAAATGTCTCCACGATCCGCTTTTGAAGAAATATCGTTGTATCGTGCTACAGCGCACATTCTATCAGCTGCAGTTCTGCCGCCTCTCTCCATCTCAATATAATGTACAATGCCATAAGCCACATGCATTCACATCAGTGTTTTCTCTTTCATTGTAAAAACACTTGAACGAGTTGTGTTCAACCAAGTCTCAGCCTTTCTCACACAGAACAACCTCCTGGACAGCAACCAATCTGGCTTCAGAAGTGGACATTCGACCGAGACTGCCTTGCATTCAGTTGTTGAAGCCCTAAGACTGGCAAGAGCGAAATCTTCTATACCTATTTTGCTGGATCTGTCTGCTGCTTTTGATACGGTGAACCACCAGATTCTCCTGTCAACCCTATTGGAAAATGGCATCTCAGGAACCCGCACACCAGTGGTTTGAGTCTTACCTCTTAGATAGGTACTAATTCACGTGCTGTTCTGCATGTGCTTTTTCTGAGCGTGTACTCATGACGCGCGCTCACACTGAGAGCCTGTCAAAATGCGCCTGATTATTGGACTAAGTTGTCTTTCACGTCTGATTGATTTTCCGTCTAATACTGTCAAAAACACACAAGGTTTACATATAAACACAGTTGGTTAAGTCTAAAATTAAAGTAAACAGTTGAGAGAGAAACGTGTGAAGCTCTTAAAGGGACAGTAGCTACTAAACATGCTGCCGACTGTCATTAAAGGGATAGTTC
>NW_015549571.1:2018020-2022428 GCF_001515605.1 Sinocyclocheilus anshuiensis
CATCAGTCAGTTGCTTTTAAAAAAGTATAATTGATGTATATAGTGTTTTATTTTAATATTTGTTCATTCAATTTCTTCAATGTTACTGCTAAATGCTGTACCTGAAAAATGAAGCACTGTTTGTTTTATTTGTATATTATGTGTATTTGTAATGTATATCTTCGTCTAAAAACAATTTTTGTGATGGTTTGTATTTGTTGTGCTCTGTATGGAACATCAGTGCCTGTTTAAGTGATGAACTCCATTACTTGTGTTTGTTTTCAGACATGATAACAGACGGTTTATACTTGTGCTACAACTTTTTGGCCTGTGCTACAAAACTTTCAACCTCTGTAGCACCAGTGCTATGTGAAAAAAAAGTTAACGTACAGCCCTGTAATGTATAATTTAGTTTAGTATAAATGCTTGTCAGCACAATTTATTTACATTTCAAAGTCACTATAATTATGAAATTACATATATAGTAAATCTTACTGTACTAAAGTAAAAAAAAAAAACGGTTACACTTTATTTTAAGGTGTCCTTGTTAGTGTAATTATACATTTAAGTACCGAGTAATATTAATTAACTATATGTACATACTATATGGTTAGGGTTAGGCTTGGGGTTACTTGCATGTAATTATGCATAATTTATTGTTATTATAATAGTAAGTACATGTAACGTTAACAAGAATGCCTTAAAATAAAGTGTTACCAAAAAAAAAAAAAAAAAGCAACAAAAAAAATATAAAAAATCTGAAAACAATATGCCTACTTTCAATTTGCACTTTAGTGTGTTCTTTTAACGTATGGAATTTCCGAAATAAGTGCTCTTTTTAAAAGTATGCTAATGTGCACTTAATTTCTCACAAGAGTGGTGGTTATAGCTCCAGAGTTTTGCCAGTTCAGTAAGTCATGAACATCCACTCAAACAGCAGCAAATTGCAATGAAACCCTAACCCTCTGCTGCTGACCGGTGAGATGCATTAGATCTATGTAGGAAACATCTTGAATCAAAGTCAGCATCTAGATCAACGTCTCAGAGTACATGGGCACGTGCTGATTTGGCATGTGTCTTATTACAGCTGCCTAGTCTTCTAGCTCTCTAGTCCCCGAGACACACTGCACGATTTTAGCAATCCTATAAGATCACTGCATGTCACACTGTGCGACTTGGATCTAATAAACTTGGCTACGACATGCATGCAGACTGTACGATGATGACACCTATTGACTCGTAGGCTACGACGCATGTTACTATAAAAGAATAAAACGTCATCAGCATTGCGCTAGTGGTAAACAAAATCGTGCAGTGTGTTTAGAGCATTCGAGAAGGAATTCAGCCCCACACGCCTCAGTCTTAGATGGACAGCATCATCAAATGGAGAAGAATTTCTCGAATAACCACTTCTGACTGCAATAGTTGCATTATGTTACAGAGCTGCATGGACACCGCCTTCATTTCCATATTGAGGCATCTTGCTAGGTGTTCTACATTAGGCCCTTTTTGCATTTTGCAGCGGAATCTTTATGGTGATGTCACGCAGTATCCCAGCACAACAGACAGGAGGAGTTATGCAAATCAGGCAGACTCTAAAATAGACCCAATATTAAAGGTGCAGTGCGAAACAGCCTTCCCTCACACACACCTCTGTACGCAACAATCAAACCACGCAGCTGACTAACCTGACCTCAAACCCAGGAGGCTAAAAGAATGAGAAATGAAACATCTTAAGTGCTGAACAAAAAGCCTTCCGAACAGTTTCCCTGCGAACAGGCAACATTCCCAGAACTCTGTAAGATTCTCTTCAAAGTTATGAACACGTTCTTCCAATAATGTTAACAGAATATTCATTCAAAAGTTATCTGGTCTTTAAGAGCATCCTCAAACATTAGCACAAAAACATTTGTTTAGAGTATACATTGTGTATATACATACACACCAATTTTTAATTTTTTATTTTTTTTTTTAACTTTTTAGTTGGATGTTCATCTGCATTTTTATTAAACATAACTAACTTAACTACTTGTTTCAGAACGTTCAGAGAACATTCAGAATAACATTCCTATAACGTTTGCAAAATTATTTAAAAAATGTAATGTCCATTTAATGTTTTCTGTAACATTAGCATAACCAAGAAAAAACTTTTTGAAACACATTTTAGGAGATTCAAAAGTACATTTTTTTTATTATTATTATTTTTTTTTATAAGTGTTACATAAAAACTTTTTTATACTTTTGTTAGCTATGTTGCTCCACACAAAAAAAACAAACAAACAAAAAAAAATACTTACTTGGCCGACAATTCATGAATTATGCTTGCAGGCAGCTATAGACGACACTGACATTTCCACTTCAGCAAATAAATCACACGTGTTACAGCAAATAAAAGATGACCGTAAAATTGCAACACACATAAGGAAATGGAATGTTCCACAGAAAACTTCCATCACTTCCCATTTTTAGGGCATTCCAGTGCGAGTAATAGTAATAGTGAGTAATAATGCGACACTTTGCATTATTCCTTTAAACAACACAAGGAAAGAGTCAACAGGAATGTTGGTCTGCAGTCAATAAGCAAACAGACCATTCACTTCCTTAATTCATGTTTCTGGTATTACTGTGCATGATTCATTGAGGCAAAACATCCTATCAAGTCTTATATGTTATTTCCTCATCCTGATTTACTCTGAAATATGCCACATTATAAAAGTTCTATCAACTATTTTTCTCATTTTGACTAGAAACAAATCTTCAGTGCTGTATCCTGTGAGCTGGAGATCATGTTGATCAGGCACGTGCACACATAGACATCAGAGGGGGCTTGAGCACCTGCCCTTTTTCCTCCTTGAGAGAAAGTGCCCTTTTTTCTGGGGAGTTTTTCTTTGTTTTTAATAAACGAATATATGTGTGCGTGTGTTTCTGTTTGCGCACAGCTTTCCCTGTCAAACAAATAAAAAAATCAAAATATGAGGTCGGGTCAGGAAATGTTGAGACACAGTCGAGTTCCGATGCCTTTCTCCCTCTGCGTCTCCACGCAACACAGCAGTGTAGCACACATTGATCAGCTGCACATCACATCGCTGACAGGCAGAGAGCCGCAGAAGTGAAGCCCTCCCTCCCTTTCCAGTTGTGCTTGTCTTGGTGTGGAGGTGAGTGGTGATGAACAAAAGACTAAGCAACCTGTGCTTCGAATTTACAGCTAATTATCCTATCCATGACTCATGAGAGCGACCAAGTTAGCTAAAGTTTAGCTAAGGCAATAGGAAGTCTAGTAGGTTAGACCAGTGCGCGTTCTTTCACTGCATGATTCAGTTTATTAAAATGCATTTAGAATGATCACAAAATTCAAGATATGGGGGCAGAAATGTATATATTTATATAATTTCATATAGTTAATCAGCATCACGCAAAGACTGACGTTTTTTCCACCAAAAAGCAACATGAGAAATGTGATATTGATTTTATACAGCAGTTCAATAAACAATAATTTAATATTAAGACACTTACGTTTTAGACACAATATTGACTTTTTTGCTCTAGTTCGCCAACAAATATAATTATCTGAGCAACATGACGCTGTTTCGTTCCTGAATGAATCACCCGTTTAAATGATTCGGTTCAATCGCAATGACTCACTAATTAACAGTGACTTGCTGCCACCTACTGGCAGTTTTAGTTTCACATTTAAAATATCTTTTCATTGTTTAAAATAATTTCAAATATCAGTATTCAACGTTTTATGTTTAAAATATCAAAACAGTATTAATGCAAGCACTTTGGGCAGGCTACTGGCTGGACTGTCGCCCGTTAAACTACTGTAACAGCAGGAAGGTTCAAAATAGCATGCTGCCTTAGCACTCAAATGCTTTCTGCAGTATGAAGTACACTACCAGTCACAGTGTCGGACACACTTGACACTTGATTTTATGTTTCTCATAATCTTTTGGTCAAAAGCTTCTGCTGGCATACAAACAGAACTGGAACACCGTAACCCACAATGCAATGCACTCAACAAACAAGCCGGCAGTAACATCACAAACAATGACAACATCTCCTTCTTGACTCATTAGTTGATCAGATTGGGGGAAAAAAAAGCTATTTATGTCCAAAATGAAAACATAGGCTATAACTCATGTACAGTATCTATCAAGTATTTGAGGTCAGTAAGATATATGTGACCCTGGAGCACAAAAGCAGTCTTAAGTCGCTGGGGTATATTTGTAGCAATAGCCAACAATACATTGTATGGGTCAAAATTATAATTTTTTTTCCTTTTATGCCACAAATCACTAGAATATTATGTAAAGCTCATGTTCCATGAAGATATTTAGCAAATTTCCTACCATAAATATATTAAAACGTAATTTTTGATTAGTAATATGCATTGCTAAGAACTTAATTTGGACAACTTTAAAGGTGATTT
>NW_015549571.1:2023236-2025764 GCF_001515605.1 Sinocyclocheilus anshuiensis
TTTTTTGCACCCTCAGATTCCAGATTTTCTAATTGTTCTTTCTCAGCCAAATATTGTATCAATGGAAAGCTTATTTATTCAGTTATTATTTATTATAAATCTCAATTTCGAAAAATTTACCCTTATGACTGGTTTTGTGGTCCAGGGTCACTTTTTTTTTGTTTTTTAAGAAATTGATTTTCGTATTTAGAAAATATGCATTAAATTGATCAAACATGACAGAGATTTCTAATGTTACAAAATAGTTTTATTTTAAATAACTGCTGTTCATTTGAACTTTGTGGGAAAAAAATAACACTGTTTTTACAAAAATAATAAGAAGCAATTGTTTTCAACATTGATCATATATTTCTTAAACAGAAAATCAGCATATTAGAATGGTTTCTGAAAGATCACGTGACACTGTAATGATGATGAAAATTCAGCTTTGACTCACAGAAAATAAATTACATTTTAAAATATATTAATCTTGAAAACAGTTCATTTAAATTATAATAATATTTCCCGTTAGTACCATTTTACTGTATTTTTACTCAAATAAATGCAGCCTTGGTGAGCAGAAGAGACTTCTTTCAAAAATATTTGAAAAATCTTACCAACCCCAAACTTTTGAAGAGTAGTGTGTACTCTAAGTGAAGAAAAATTTTCAAAAATCATATGCTTATCTACTAACACAAGAGCAGAACCGAGAATCTTTCAGTCGATTGAGAAGCTCCTGCTCTTACCTTTGCCTGCTGGGAAAAAGCAGTCCATCTCCACACTGCTGCGAGAGTGAGAGATACACAGAGCGCTGCTGGGCACCAGTCCCTCCTGAGGAGGGCTCTTGTCTGTGGTCCGGACCAGACACCATCCCGGCCGGTCGCTGGGCCGCTCCAACAGCTCCACCGTCTGACCGGTCTGGACGCTGAGCTCAGACGTGCCGCTCGCCACGAAGTCCTGCAGGACCACCGTCAGCTCGCACCCTCCGGAGAGCTAGAGCGCAGATCAGAGGAACAGACAGAATGATTTCAGTGGGGATTCTGTGACAAATTTTAGGTTTATATGAGCCTAAAAGGGGGGAAATCAGTTAATGTATTCAATTAGATGTAAACACACGAATCAAATATGAACCTGGACCACAAAACCAGTCATAAGGGTCATTTTGAGAATTCAATTGAGATTTATACATCTGAATAAATAAGCTTTCCATTGATGTATGTGGTTTGTAAGGATATGACAATATTTGGCTGAGATACAACTATTTGAAAATCTGGAATCTGAGGGTGCAAAAAAATCTAAATATTGAGAAAATTGCCTTTAAATTTGTCCAAATTAAGTTCTTAGCAATGCATATTACAAATCAAAAATTAAGTTTTGATACATTTACGGTAGGAAATTTACAAAATATCTTCACTTAAGACTGCTTTTGTGCTCCAGGCTCACAAATAGCGAAGTGGTCAAGAAAAAAAACAATATTGTACAACATTATATTATAAAAATGTCTCAATACTGACATACTGTGTTACTATACACTCAAATAAAAAGGACATTTAGTGCATGCCGAATGAAAACTGGAAAAACAGAGAGATTGAGAACAAGAGCGATATGGAGGAGGAAGTCTTCCTCTGTTACAGTAGGGACTCTTCACAAACAGGAAACTGATTCCTGATCAGATGTGGCATTTCAGCAGTGATTGAAGAGAAAGACACTGTGTGTGTGTGTGTGTGCGTGAGTGAGTGAGTGTGTGTGTGTGTGTGCGTATGTGTGTG
Organism: Sinocyclocheilus anshuiensis; assembly: GCF_001515605.1. NCBI lineage: Eukaryota > Metazoa > Chordata > Actinopteri > Cypriniformes > Cyprinidae > Sinocyclocheilus > Sinocyclocheilus anshuiensis. The sequence continues at coordinate 2,024,985 of NW_015549571.1, forward strand.
CGTATGTGCATGCGAGTGAGTGAGTGAGTGAGTGAGTGTGTGTGTGTGTGTGCGTATGTGTGTGCGTATGTGCATGCGAGTGAGTGAGTGAGTGAGTGAGTGTGTGTTTGTGCGTGAGTGTGTGAGTGTGTGCGTGAGTGAGTGAGTGTGTGTGTGTGTGTGCGTATGTGTGTGCGTATGTGCATGCGAGTGAGTGAGTGAGTGAGTGAGTGTGTGTGTGTGCGTGAGTGTGTGTGCGTGAGTGTGTGTGTGTGTGTGTGTGCGTGAGCGTGTGCGTGAGTGTCTAAATGCATTTAGGACAAATAGCATTTAAATGATCATTATGTTACCATTTCTGCTTGGACATGTTACACATATCAAATCAATGTGTGTTATACATTTTCATTTTCATTTCGCAACTTATAAAGCATTCAAATTTGCATGCAATTTACATATTAAGACTACTGTTGGAAATGGCAAATTTAAATTATTTGCATTTTAAATTGAATTTCGCTACCTATATGCTTCCATAGAAAAAATCTCAAATGGGAGTCAAAATGAAAGACTTTCATAATTTAGCTGCATTAGTTTATGGAAATAAAATTTGTCACTAAAGTGGTTTCACTTTGATTTTATTCCACCTGTTTTCTATTCAAACATCTCCTGGTTTTTGCATTCAGATTTGCCAACATACTTAGATTTCCCTGCAGTCACAGGATCTCAATATGAACACAATCATCATCAGTTGTCTAATTTGTGTGTGTGTGTGTGTGTGTGTGTGTGTGTGTGAGAGTGTGTGTG
>NW_015549571.1:2025949-2029431 GCF_001515605.1 Sinocyclocheilus anshuiensis
GAGTGAGTGAGTGAGTGTGTGAGTGAGTGTGTGTGTGTGTGTGTGTGTGTGTTTTTTCTCCAAAGGAATCTTAGGAGAAACATATGGGAAAAAGTCAAACTAAACTGAATTAAGAACTCAATTAGGTCTCATAAGCTTCATTAAGAATAAAATACAACACACAGAATAAAATTCAGAATTGTATGACACATCAGTCAGGGAGTGTTATTAAAGTATCACTGATATGTTATAGTTTTAGTAATTTGATGGTGTTTTTATTAATATTCTTATTGAAAAATAAGCCTATATCATTTTTATTTTTGATTTATTTATTTAAATTTTTAGTAATTTTAGTCTATCAAGTTAAATGAAATGAGCATTGTTGTATGGGAAAATAGCTGAAATAGCTGAGTTATATTTTATTTCAGTTTATTTAGGAATTGATTTTATAGTTTTAGTTTTAGCCAACTATAACTACGTGCTCAGTATTGAGTCAAAATCAAAATCAAGTACTTTTTTTTCTGCATGGATCAACTAACATTAATTTATTTACATGATATGCAACGGCTGATAAAACTCTAAACTATTATGTCCATCTTTTACAAGTCATTAGTTTCCTGTATGAACTATGAACCAAATGGTACTCAGGCATAATAAGGCCACTCTTAATGAATGCAGTGTGAGTAATGAATGTACTGGTTATGTATTGTCACACGTAACATAGTCGCAGGGTCACAGAGCAGAACACGTTCCTGCTCCTTATATACCATATGAATCACTTCTTATAAGAAAAACATAACACACAAAACATTACTAAAGCAGCCATATTTAGCTTGAGAGTGCTGTGGTATTACATAGTCGTATTGTGAAGAAGAAATGATAATTAAAGTAGTTAAATAAGTAGTTATATTCACGTTAATACAATAGTATATAAAAATGATTAAAGCGTCATTTAAACAAACACATGAAACAACATGGTTAGTGGATCATGAAAATTTGTGAGAATTCCAGTCGCGTTCATGTGATAAACCAAAGCTGTGATTGCTTTTTTAGGACACCTGTGTCCACAATAAATCAGTCAGGTCAAAAACCTTTCACAAGACAAAATGTACAAATTACAAACTGGGACATGATGCTGACATCATAAGGCACCATGCTGAATGAGAGTGCTGTTTAATCGAACTCAACTCCTGCTGATATTACTCAACAACACACCATCAGCCGACCAAACCACACACACACTGACAGCAGAGTCCAAATACGATGCTCAGATCCGCACCAGCAGAGCGAAGTGCAGAACCAGTAAATGAGTAAATGGTCAAAATGTTCTCAGAGTCACTGCAGGTCACTGGTCAGTGTTTAATTAGAGTTCATATTCCTCCAGACTCTGTGAAGGTTACAGCACTAGACAGCAGAATGAGTCTAAGATTAGTCCATTCTGCAGTGATCCTAACCACACTTTTAGATGATTAATACAAAAAGCATTTTTATCCTAGCAGGGATGTACTGCAAAGACTTATTAAAGGCAAAACATAAAATGCTTTACCTATTTATAATTATTTAAACTCAATGGACGTTAAAAGAACAATGAAAGCAAAAAAAAAAATAATAATAATAAAAATAATAATAAAATAATACAAGAAAAAAAAAGAAAAAAAAATCAAGAAAATGAAGGAATACAATAAAAAAAGGGACAAATAATATAAAATAAAATGTAAAGAAAAGAAAAGAAAAGTGGTTACTGCTACTACACTACTATTTCAGTGGTCTTGGTTCTGAAAGTATATTTCTCAATCATTTTCAACAAAGACATTTCATAAAGTTGCAAACTTTTTGAATGAGGATTTTCTAGAAATTGAATGGCATTGAATGGAACGTCACTGTTAAATATGGGGGGAAAAGTTAAAAAATTATAAATAAATAAAATGATCTCAATGCTTTTTCTTGCTATTGCAAGTTTGCTCAATTTCGATTTAAATTCTCATTTATTTATTTTTGTTTGTTTGTTTATTTGTCTGTCTGTCTGTCTCCCTGTGGCAGAAAGGTGTTTCCATAGTTAAGCAGTGGACTTTACTAAACGTATGCAACAAGCTTTAGGGTTTTTGTCATTGAGCATGTAGCTGTGGTCGGTGATCAGCAGATGTGTTCAGTCTGCTTCCTCGTCCACACTCTCACACCATCTGCTCGGCAGAGTATCAGGTCGCCGTAGCGATCGAGAGGAAAGGAGGGTTGCTAGGTAATTTGGGGTCTCAGAAGGAGAAGATCACGCGTCAGAAAGGACATGAACGTCATATGGGCTTGATGGGAAATGTCTCACAGATTGCATGATAAATCTTGGAGCTCAGATGAGTCTCTGAGCAGTATGAAGAGCCTGTGCATTTTCACGCTGAGGACTGCAGGTAGACAATTATCTGAGCTGTCTGAACATTGCTTTCCATCTAGTTTAATCTCTGTTTATAATATAGCAAATTATTTTCTTGTGAAGCTACACAAATATCAGACCCAATGACATCTAGAACATGTAATCCATTTTATGTTATGAGACATGTGAGAACCAATCATATCCCATACAGCCAATAAATAAATACATACATATATACTCATGCATTTTAAATATATGCTCTAAACAATGTGGCTCAATTAAATATTTTTTGAAACTGAAAATATATTTAGTTTTAATCTTCACGTACCAAAATGTTTTTCAAAATGTATTTCAGGGGCAAGCAAATACATTTCCAATCTTACAGTATATAGATCAGTAGATTAATAATAATGCAGTAATAATATTTGTTTTTAATATATTGTAATGTTGTATTTTTTTGTACATTGTAAAGTATGTTTTATTCAAACATGTTAAGTTCATGTGTTACAGACAACAAATAAAGTTTTTTAAATGTTTTTTTTTTTTTCCAAAATTAACAACAAAAGCCATAAATATAATTGTAGAAAAAATATGTTTACATAAATATATTTCGAAACATGTTTTAGCAAATATATATTTTTGCCCATTATTTTGAAGTATATTTAAAAATACACATATTTTGTTCACATATTTAAATTGATTTAACATGATTAATATTTGAAAGCTATGGCTGATGTTTTCATTAAATAATGGCTGAAATTTCAATTTGTTCCACAGACAAATCTATTGTACTACAAATCGCATTGACTACTGCTTCAAATTTTATTTATGTCTGTCTGTATTTTTTTCTTCTTTGGTAAAGTTCATCAGGAACATTCTTCAAAACATCTCCTTTCGTGTTCTACAGAAATAAGAAAGCCCAATGGTTTCAAATGTGTTTGCAAAGACATGAGGGAGAGCAAACAATAAATATGACAATTCTCCTTTCACTTTAAATATGATAGTAAAAAAGAGGGTGTGTATGGGAGATTATGTCAGCGTGAGTCGACTGTGATAATAATCCACTTCCTGCCACTGCTCTATCTACCTCAGTGTAACATTTACATGTCCTTATGGAATGCTGTACTGACTGACACACACA
>NW_015549571.1:2029605-2030963 GCF_001515605.1 Sinocyclocheilus anshuiensis
CTTCTAGTAGTCTTGAAGACAATGATTAGCTGGTTCAGGTGTGTTTGATTAGGGTTGGCGCTAAACTCTGAAGGAAAGTGGCCTGGAAGGGCCAAGTTTGCCCACCCCTGATTTGTAATTGTAGTATTAAAACAACTAAAAACAGATCCAAATCTAAAAGCTAAAACTTTATAAATACTACCTATACACATTTTAAAAATAAAGAGATTAAATAAAAATGACAAATGCAAACAACAACATTTCAAAACTTAACATTTAAATGAGAAACAAAAAATAAAGCTAAAAACAATTCAAAGTATTAAAGAACAAAAGGTATAAGAGTATAATAATGATTCTAACATAACACTAAGCCAAACAACAAAAAAACAACTACATATATGTGTATGTACAACCATACACATATGTGTTTGACATTGAGAGCATGGGTCATAATTTAGATATGTTTTTAAGATGGAAAAATACAGTTTTACAGTTATAAAAACTGAAACAGAAGCGAAACAAGTAATAGGAAATAACATATAAATAAATAAACATATACACACACGCACACAGACACACACATATATATATAAACCTTAAGCTTTTCAAATGTCATTTTACTTTTGTAATTTTGGAAATGGATCTTTACTACGTAAATGTGGGCTTATTACATTGCATTTAAGGCTCATTTTAAGTACAAAGTTCGTGCTTTCTGCAATCATTATTACAAGTGTAACTGTGTAACGGTTTAGTTGATTTTTTTGACTTTTTATTTTGGGTATACTTTAAACCATGTGGTATAGCATTGTGATGACCAAAACTTTCGGGAACATTTAAAATTGCGTGCAAAACAACTCCATACCCTGTTGAGGTCCTGTCATACAGTACATACTGTACAAACTAATCTGACGAACAGTTAGTATGTGAATACCTTGAAACCGATTGCACATGGTTTTAATCGCAATGTAAGAATGACTGCGTGACTCTTGCTGTTGCAAGTGATTTAAATCAAAGACATATGAACCGTCTACTAAAGAAAACATCTGTCACAACTCACATTTGCTTTTAAAATGATCCCATATGCGAAAGGGGGGAAAACTGCACATTTGAATGAAAAATCTAAATATGGTTTAATCTTAAGATGAATCCAGAGAGAAATATCTAATGCCGTATGATGGTCTTGTGACATGCGTTCAGCATGAGCTGTACGGATAAAAGCATCATTATGCAGTATGATGAATGTGATTTCTGCAGTGTACAGTAATAAACAGACCCTGAGCTGTTGTGAGTGAATGAAGGAAACTCTCATTCCAGAGAGACACCACACACACACACACACACACACACACACACACACACACACACACACACACACACAC
>NW_015549571.1:2031163-2031641 GCF_001515605.1 Sinocyclocheilus anshuiensis
CACACACACACACACACACACTGTGAATGTGTCTTTAGCTCCCATCAGCCTGAAAACAAGAGGGAACTGACTTCAGCTCAATACTGCACTTCAGGAAACCTGTGTGGAAACAGCCATTATTCACCGTTAAAATCTGAACTTGTGTGATGCACATGATTCATCACAGAATACACAATGCATCAGAATATGAAGGCTCTGAACATCCTCATTGTCTGGTTAAAATAACAATAACACAAATAACACAACAGGCTGAAACCTAAACTAAAAAGGCCCTAGTTAAAAATGAGAAACAGACACAGTGGACCTCATTTATCAATCTAACGTAGAAACGAGCGCAGATCCGTGCGCACGAATCAACTGACGACAGAGTTCACGTGTGATTCAGGAAACATTCGTATGCCGCCAATCTCATCGTACGAATGATCGTATGTTGATAAATGTGGCGGCAGAAAACAATCGTCATTTGAATATCACGCCC
>NW_015549571.1:2031727-2040757 GCF_001515605.1 Sinocyclocheilus anshuiensis
ACCCTGGTTTTGAAGCCTCGCCCCTAGAGTTTACGACACGGAGAAACGAAACCCGGCCAAAAAGAGGAAGTAATCTCATGAAAGAGAAATTGATCTTACTCCACAAACACCCGTTAACCTTGTAATTCCAAACATATAGGTGCTCATTTGTTTGTGTGTTCGTGAGGCGCCTGTGCGATCAGATGGATTAGATCAAATAACGATATAAAGAAAAGAAATAAAATGCATTAAGAGTGTCACAAAAACGAGCGTAGCCTATACTTGCCAGGACAACAACAAAACGCTGTCATTCTGCAATTCTCCACCATATTGACTATGCCGCGCGCAAGTTCAGGTAACTCAACCAGATTTGAGATTTCATCATAGCCACCGCTCACGTCCATATTGATAAATTCCAAGTTTTGCGTTGAAACGACCGTGCGCCCAATTTTCTGTCGTACGTTCATTTCGTAAATGAGGCCCAGTGTGTGTTAACTACTGGATTAATTGTATATTTCTAAAAGACATGTTTCAAATGAGGTCAAAACCTGATTTACAAATTCGACACTGGGTCAGCAGATTGCCTGAATGACTTTAAAAGGGACACTGGATAAAAAAATAAAATAAAAAAAAGTTTTGTGGTAATTTTTGATCTTATTCACCCCTCAAGTTGCTAAATAATTGCGCTTAAGAGTTTTTTTTTTATTTTTTCAATGAAAGAACACTAATTTCCTGGAAGTAGAAACAATAAAATTATGCACTTATTTTGGGATTTTAGATGATTTACATTTTATTTAAGTATTTTTAAGTATATTTACATGCAAATTTCTTAATTTCACCATAATTTCTATAAACAAATAGGCAAACTCTTGAACGTCACTACAGTAAAAATCTTCTGTAAGCTAAAACATTAAGCAAATATAAGAATCTATCATGTATTGGGCCAGGTTGCTGCCAACTTGTGAAAAAAGAAAAAAACCCGCGGCCCACCCAAATGCGGCCCCCCATGCTGAACACAATTAAAAAATAACTTCCAGTTTTACAATTCATTTTAGTTTTTACATTAATTTAAAAATGCACTAAACAAATATAAGTTATACTGTTTTTATTATGTAAAATAATTTAGTTTTTCATATATTATTTTCAGACATGAGCAGACCTATGTACTCACGTAATTAACGTTACGCATTTAACGAACACTTACAAGCACGCACTTTGGCAGAATTCAATTCAAATAGTCATCAGCAGCCATTAGATTGGTAAAACTGAGCATCAGAATGGACAAATTTGTTATTAAGGGAGAAAAACGAAATGTGGAAAATGCCAGCGAAGGAACACATACAAACAAGAATAGTCGCAGTATCAGCAGTGAAGGTAGGAGAGTGCTGGACTTTCGGTTTGCCCCGCCACTCACTTGAAGATGTTCAGGCAAAATGAAACACCCATAATACACAGCAATCATCCTTAATTGCAGAAATGTGGCAAAACATCTCTGGAGAGAACCTCAGATTATTAAATTCGAAAGTGCTTTCCATATTCGGATCTTACAGACTGCAACTTACAATCGCAACTTCATTGTGCTGTTACTCCTTTCGAGCCGAATTTCACAAAATTGGTCAGCTCCCGACAGCATCAGGTGTTTTATTAAAGGCGAGTAGAATTATTTATTTATTTCAATAAATGTAATCATTTAGATATTTAGGCTGTAATATTATAAATCTGGTTGGTTTGTATTGGTGATGTAATATGTAAATGACAACATGCGGCCCGTGAGACTTGCACTTGGACCATAGCTTGGACCCAGTGGAAAAAAAGGTTGAGAACCACTGATTTAGACATTACCCTAATAACTGTCAACTTCTAGTTATGTATTTGTTTATTTTTCACAGTAAAGCTTACAGTCATGGACTCTCAACTCTCTCTGGGTGTTTAAGTGTGTGAATCTGTTATACTCTGGACATTTTATGGTCGTTCTCCTTCATTTCTGTGTGTTCGTTCAACATTGTGGGTGATATATACTGTAGATACAGATTATTCAACGCATGCTAAAAATTGCTCTGTGTTAGGGTCTTTCCCTATGGAAGCCCGTTTCCGCCACTGAATAAAAAACAAAACAAGGTAATTGCGACTTTTTCTCTCACAATTCTGACTTTTTACTCAGAATTGCGAGTTCATATTTTGCAATTCTGAGAAAAAAGTCAGAATTGCGAGATATAAAGTCGCGACTGAGTTTTTTTCTCGCAATTCTGACTTTATAACTCTCAATTGTGTGTTATAAAGTCAGAATTGTGAGTTTATATCACACAATTCTGAATTGTGAGAAAAAAATGTCGCAATTACCTTGTTTTATTTTTTATTTAGTGGCGGAAACGGGCTTCCATGTTTACCTATTCATTTCCCATGGTAGGTTAATTTTGACCATGAAAAGCCAAGGTGTGAATTTTTTGAATGATCATTTAGACTAGCTTTTTCCCCCTTCAGATTGCATTTCTATAAAAAGTCACCAAGTTTTGATTCATTCAGGCAGAGTGGAAACTATGAAAAAACATCTCAAATTAAATTGGTAAAAACGGCAGCACAGCCTATAATTAAAACGTATGAGAAAGTTTTAGCATACTAAAGGTCTAAATCTAGAATAAATAGATTTAGCGGGTTGCTGGATGATTATTCAAGTAGTCAGCCATCATGGTCCATCTCAAAACAATTTACTGCATTCAGAGACTTCACTGTCTCATTATAAAGTCACAAATACAGTATTAAGGCATAAATATGCTCTGCTGCTTCCTCTTTTACAAAACAACACAACAATGCCAAGGACAGGCAACATTTAGTTATGTAAAATTCAGTCAGAGCAGAGTATTTTAAAATCCCACCAGGAGGAAACTGGTGAAGGAAGTGCTACTCTTCAAACAGAGTCAAGAGTTGGTAACACACGTTCTCCTCTGAGCAAAAGCAAGTCACAGCGATGCGGTCATCTCCAAAACAAACTAACCTCACAACACAAACACGCACAGCTCATAAAACACCACAAGCTATTATGGAAGTGCCTAAAACACCAGCACAAACACGTGTGCTCAGTGTGTCTTACTTTGATTTGATAGGGCGTCTCATAGCTCCTCTGAGGGCTGAATCCAGCACACAGTTTGAAGAGACTTTTCATGGTTGAACATGACTGTCTAACACATCTGTTTACCGCTCATGAGCGCTGTACTCATCATCTGTGTGTGCTGGAGCATGACAGCCCCTGCTCCATTACTAAAGCAGGGAAACCCTGTGTGACATACACCTGTCAATCACTGATCACCTGACCCTTCAGGGGGCGGAGTCTGGAGTTGGGGTCTGATTTTTAGTGAAAAGTCCTGCATTTAGTATGCATTCTAGTAACTCTTTGTATAGCTTTGCATTGAAAAAAAAAAAAAAGTAGTATGCGGTTCAGATCAAAACTTACCTAAGAATTCAGTTCAGTAGTTAACTTACTACTCACACTATTTTTACTGTATGCAGTGTATATAGTGTGTACAATATGCAAATATGTCTATAAAGGATATCTAAATGACTCAAAGTTTGGCCCCTGTGTGCTGCTTCTGATGCCTCAGGTCAGTAGAACCGAGAGCAGCTCCAGAGGTCAGATCTGTGCGTTTGTACCTTGTCACTGTCCACAGTGTTCTGAGAGGTTCTGGATGCGATGGAGATTGTGTCCGGCTGACTGCTGCCATCTCCCTGACTGTCAGCATCCTCACCAGCCTCCCTGCAACCAAACACATAAATAAAAGTCCCGATTAGGGATGTGCCCGAAGCTGAATACTTTAAACGAATTCAAACAAAGAATAATATTCATTAGATACAGTCAGTCCTTGCCCTTGCTGGATAACAGGAGAGCCAGGTGACAGCACAGTATTTTAGACACCACAAAAGTGACACAATCTCATTGTATTCATAACTATTGACATTTGGTGACTAATTCTTATGAATTTGTAAGATCTCTTTTTGCATCTGCTTACACCCCACTGATTGTTATATTTAGGGGTGGAGCTTCATGCTTTTTTCTAAAAATGGTATGTTTTGTACAAATCATATCATACAAATTCATTAGAAAGCACAACTTCATACTATTATTAATTTTTCTGATCTGATTAGAATAAAAATGAGTCGCTTTGCTGTTTCTGATGTGTTCACATTTATACATAAATGGCTTTAAAGAAAAAGATATTTACAGAAATTTTGTACTAAAAAGGAATCAAGTTATAAATTATAACAGGCATGTTTATATGTGAACCATGAAGAGAACAGAATTACATTTAAAAAGGGACAAACATTCTTTCTTTTCAAACTTTCCCTGCCCACATCCAGTTTTATCAGAATACAAATACAAATAATTGTACTGTTGCAACAGATATTGGCTTCACTGCACATCCTTATTCCCATATGCACACATTTTAACAAGCAATTGAAGCTTGCGTGAGGAGAGACAAGATGGCAAATGTTTATACATGAGCATAAGCCTCCTGCATTGTCATGCATAAATGGTTATGAATATTCATGAAAAGTGTTTGGTCTCATTCTTTCTACAGATTTAGTCATTTAGCAGATGCTTTGATCCAAAGCGACACAAATGATTTGATCACATCATTGATCACAAAAAAAAGCAGAATCTACAAATAGCAGCGTTTACAACTGCAGTATCTTTGAGAGCTGAGATTATGATTCTATTCATTTTTAGGACTGTGTGTGTAGAGTATGTAAGTTCAGTGTGCAGTGGTAGAGAGCGTCTGACCTCTTGCTGTTGTTACGGGGTTTGGCTGGGGTTTTGGGAACGCGGATTGGTTCCTTCAGCGCCCCCTTCAGGTGAATGATTCTCTCCTGGATGACCTCTCGGATGTTTTTAATCCATTCTTGCTTCACCTCGATACTGGACGCCTGACACAGACACAGTCATGCACATTACAAACAGAAGATCCATGTTTTACTCCAACAGGACAGCAGGACGACACAACAATCATGACAAAAAAAAAAAGCAGGAAATGTTTATGAAAATCTTTGCTCATTAGCAGTTTCACTGACTGGAACGTGTTTATGAACACTTACCACTCTAAAAGTAATTTACTTCTAATAAAATGGTAAATAAAATAGGAGTGAATAATGTACCTTGAGGACAGTCTTGTTGTCGGATGAGGGTGTGCGTCCCACCCACAGGGCAAATTTACACGGGTCTCCTTCCACATGTTCTGTCACCCCCAATTCAGAAGTCTGCAAACGCAGAAAAATCAGAACAGATATTAAAATTAATTCAGTGTGCATGGAAAATGTATTTAAGAGGATAAGAATATGAAGTATTTAAGAGTGAGATAACCCAAGAGTGAACTTAACTGAAAGCGGAACAACAAAATTGAAAGCATTTCCTCAGTAAAATCCTAAGTAGAGTCTTAAATTGTGTTTGCGAGACAATTCCAGATGACCAGAGGAAAACCAAAGGCACATCTGGATCTGTTCACAGGCACACTGAGCACAGAGAGAGGGGTGACAAACACCCCATCTGGCCCACACACCTGCCCGGGCTGCTTCCAGGTATGTGTGGAAACACTTAACAGAGTTGCACAATGTGGTAAAACAGATGGGAAATGTAAAATTCAGATATAACTGTGTTCATGTGTGCACCAACTGACCCTCCCATGGGGCTTTCCTTTCGTTTATGACATTGAAATGATCTAAAGCAGGGCTCAAAAAGGATTTATTTCTGCTTGCTCTCGTTTATGTATTTATTTGAGAAATAAACATATTTTATTTATTTTTTTTATATTATATTAATATTTAAATCATAATATTAATTTAAGGCAAAAGTCTTTAAAAAAAAATAAATGTTATTAATTTTTCTTCTTTAGAACTAGAAATAGCAACTCATTATACAGATACTTTATTATTAATTCATGGATTATACATTTTGCACAGTTTGAAGGACAAAATTATTAGTTTTTAGTTTTCAACCAATTTTAAACAATGGCTTTAAAACTTAAATCTGGACAATTTTGGCAAACCGTCATCTGTTAACTTGTTGGATAACTTTACCTTAGTGACATTTTCACATATTTGCAACAACAATGTGCAATAAAAGACAGAATAACAAATGTCTTTATTCAACAACAATGCATTCATTTTGATTAAAGTTAACTATTATGCTTTGTGAGTATAAAAGTCTTCTCTCTATTATCTTACAGATTTTTTTTCAACTGCTTACACACATTTTCAAAGCTTCACACACAAATCCAAGAACTGCACACACAAAATGTAAAATGCCTCACATCTCTTGCAAAATGAAGCGCTGCATTCAAAATATCACAAACACATCTCAAAAGCAAACATTTGCAAACACCTTTGCCGTAATATTAATTCCTGTTAGATTTGTGTGTGATACATAGAGAATTGTGTGTTGTATTTTGCAGAAAGTGTTTTATGAAATTGAAAACTGAGTCACAGGCCGAGAATTAACGTAAGATTTTGCAGATTTGGTGTGAGGTTCTGGTGTTTGAGTGTCAGGTTTCAGAAATTGTGTGACAAGTAAAGATTTTGTGTGTAAGCAGTTGAAAAAAAAAACTGTAAACAACTTCATAGCATTAAAACAATCGTACAGACCCCAAACTTTTGAACAGCAGTATATGTGTGTAGACTGAGTGATATAACTAGGTACCAGTAGTTTGTTCTTGTAGATGTATTTGGATCGTCCCGAGTCTTTGATTTCTTTGCTGAAGACGAGGGAGATCTCGAAGAGGAAGAGGTGGCGGTCTCGTCCCTTTCGGATCAGTGATTTGGGGTCCCACACCTGGAAGGTGTCCTGCAGGATGAGTTCACCCTGAACATCCAGATTCTCATCAAAACCTGAGGAAGAAAACATCACGTCAGAGGCTGAAGGCTTAGCGCATCTGTGGAAAGTGTGTGTGTGTGTGTGTGAGTGAGTGAGTGAGTGAGTGAGTGAGTGTGTGTTCGGTGGTGTTGTACCCTCCAGCATGCTGACGTGCATGGCGTCGTTGGCTCTCTTTGGGACACTCAGCATGACCTCCAGCCCGTCTTTAATTTCACCTTTGCCTTCTTCACAGCAGGACAGCAGCTCCTGTAAGCACACACACTGTACTGAACACTACACAGCGCACCGAACACAACGTCTGACCTTCTCATAGCAAACACTGAATGTCTGGGAGACACGCGGTACCTTGAGCAGCAGCTGGTATTTGGTGATTCTCTGCACAGGTTTGATGAGGTATGATGATATAGAGTTGGCCAGAGCATGTCTCTTCTGAATCTCCTGTTCAGAGCAGACAAAACCAATCATCATATATGAACAGAGCACCATTCACACACTGACCCACTGAATGACTCACTCACTGACTCCATCTACTGACCACTTCATAGTGCTCTAATGGACATCAATAAGTAATTTCATTTCAGCTAAATTTACTACTATTTAAAAAAACACATGTAAGCAAATTGCTGAAGATACAAAAGAAGTCAAAATACATTTGGAGTCATCAAAATGATGATTTAGAAAACTCTTGTGTGTACTTACGTCAAAAAAACTCCCAGCATGCTCTAGGATGAGCTGACTGGAATCTGGTTTGTTTTTGCAGTATGTCACATAAATATTAAACTTATCAGCCTGAAACACGAACACACAAGCTTTAATTCAGCATATCAAAGGAAAACAAAAAGATTTGTCATATTTAATTTCAGTGAATATTCACAGTGTTTAATTGATTGTCAGAATTCTTGCTGTAATAAAATAATTTAGCTGGAATAAATAAAATAATAAATATATTATATTATTTTATATGTAAAATAAAATAAAATAAAATACCATACAGAATATTACATACATACTATATGGTTAGGGTTAATTGTTTGTAATTATGCATAATTTACTGCTATTATTCTAGTAAATATATATAACATGTATAATAAGGAAACGGTAAAATCAATCAATCAATCAATCAATCAATAAACAAATCAACAAACAAATAAATAAATAAATAAATAAATACATCGTTTTTATAAATTGTAGTTGAAAAAAGTTGTTAGGTGCACAACATAAACAATAACATAATTTCCTGAGCAAATGCAATATTTTGAAACACTCACCCATGTAACAAAGCAATGGCCCACATCCTCAGGTAACTGCTCATAATTGATCAGCTCTTTCAGAAATATACTATAATACACACAACACAACATGCAAATGAGTCGTAATCACTGAATTTTCATATCACATGGGATACACAATTTGCACATGTATCATTTTAATTGGAAAGCATATTAGTCACCTCTTTCCTCTGCGAAAATAAGAAAACTGTGTGTATGCTGATAAAAAGCTCAGTGGCTTATGGGCTAAAAATGTCATTAATATTTGATTTAATGAGAAAAAAACTCACTTATTATGGAAGTCGTAAATCTCCTGGATGTTTCCAAAGATGATGTGCTCTTTGTTGGCGATTCCTGGAGGGATTTCCTCTACACCATTGGTCATCTCCCACAAATACGTCTAATAAATAAATCACAGACGCAGGAATTTACTGTCTGCAGTCATTGGCATGCAATATCTCAATGTACAATAAAGACCTTAGGATCTTACACGGGTCGTATCATGGCAAACGTATTTCTTTTAAAACAATGGATTTTGATGTACATATATAGACAGAGCTAAAGGTAGAGCTGCAAAAATGTTTAAATAAATATTTATTAATATTAATAAAACTGAAACACTTACCTCTAAACATTCATGCAAGTCCCTCACATAAGCCTTTTCTGTCTGTAACAGCTCTGCTATAATAAACCTGCAATGATACAAAGCAGAGAGCGATTCTAAGAGTCTGAAACTGTGATGTGTGTGTGGAGCTGCTGTCTGGAGGCTCTGTAGGATCCCTTACTCTTTCTTCCGGGCTGATTTCCTCTTTTCCTCGTTGATCTCGTGTCTATTTGTCAAAATGTGTAGTATACTGAACACACAAGATAACACACTGCATTAGATGCGCTTTCCATTTCAACTGTGTTCAACTAATAAAACAAAAG
>NW_015549571.1:2040767-2042198 GCF_001515605.1 Sinocyclocheilus anshuiensis
ATTTTCTTTTATTGTTGTAATTAATTTATAGCATTAACAAGATGACCCGTTGAATTCATTTTGGGAGCTATGACTGATTGAATGTATTTTTAGTCCAGTGCCTGTATATAAGATTAGTTTTGACCAAGTTCAGAGGCTGTCATATGTGGATCAACTTAATATGTTGTGTGTTTCGATATGAAAAATAACTTTTATATTAATTCAATGGATTTATTGCATTTTGAAGAAACAAAAAGTGTCATGGATTTATTGCATTTTGGGGAAAAAATAATAACGTTTTATAATAAATCTTTGAAAATAAATAAAAACTTTCCCAGAGTTTAGCAGCTTAAAATGATCTGATCACAGACAGAGATGCTAAAATATAACAATAATTCTTGCCTAAAAACTTGCTTCCTTATGCTTTTTAGTTTTACTTCTGCTATAAAGTACTGATATACAGTTTAGGTATAAAAGTAGGTATATAGTTTATAAAAAATTAATTGATTCATTAATTGATGTAAAACAAGCAATTTCCTATCAGC
This sequence comes from Sinocyclocheilus anshuiensis, assembly GCF_001515605.1. Taxonomy (NCBI): domain Eukaryota; kingdom Metazoa; phylum Chordata; class Actinopteri; order Cypriniformes; family Cyprinidae; genus Sinocyclocheilus; species Sinocyclocheilus anshuiensis. Next base: position 2,041,292 of record NW_015549571.1, read on the forward strand.
GATACAGTGCAGGTTAAGGGGCTACAAATAAAACAAACAAACGAACGAATGAATGAATGAATGAACGAATGAATGAATGAATGAATGAATGAATGAATGAATGAATTGTTATTATTATTATTGCTGGTTATGTGCAGTACCTCAGAGCTGATGCCCAGAGCGTTCTCCAGACTGCAGCGGTATTTGCCCATGCGCAGGGAGAAATCTCTGTAGCGCTTGTCCACTGCCGTCACCCACTTCTTCAGCTCGGTGACGTGCGTGTGGCCCTTCTCCACAAAATTATCTGCCAGCTGGATCAACATCTTCACTTTCTCTTTAGTTTGCTGCGTCACACATGAACATTATGTGTGTGAGCGTGTGGTTTGATCATTTATGCTCAACACGCGTCATGTCGTGCAGTGACAATCTTTTAAAAGTCCCTCAGAGAGAATGACTTGTTTGAAAGGTTGATGTGGCAGTATGTGTCACGCATTAGAGACTAATAGTAAATGCAGGAGGGAGAGGTGAGGGGAAGGGTTTGTGTCTCTATACCTTGGCAGAGACGCGGACTTCTTCATATTCTTTGAGCAGCTCCTGAGTTTTCTCCACTGAGTCTCCAGGGGACGTGTGAGAGGCGAGATACACCTCTCCTGCCTCCTCGATCCACTCTAACGCCTGACACAGAGACAGACAGACTCCATCAGATGATCCCAATCAACACACAGATCAGTCTGTACAGCGCAAGTGTCCTGAGAGGTCTGGGATTCACACACACCAAACATTCTTCAGCGAATCAAAAACACCCAATGAAGAATGTTCTAATATTAGAATAAAGTGAACAAATCATTTGAATTTAATGTAAAGGAACTATATCTGCCAGCATTTTGCCTTTATTCTTCCAAATATCTTCCATAGAGCTTAAGGTTTA
>NW_015549571.1:2042708-2053284 GCF_001515605.1 Sinocyclocheilus anshuiensis
ATATATTATTGTTTCATATTATTGAGTTATGAGTAGACTCAGATGACTTTATGGTGTGACTGGGGAAGGTTGTAACACTAAAGATCATCCGAGTACAAATATGAAAATTTCCTTTAATTAAAGTACCAATCTACGGATTGGGCCAAACAATAATAAAAAAAATGAAACCATCTCGAGATTAATAAAATTGTTAAATTTCGAGAAAAAAAGTCTAAATAAAATTTTGAGAATAAACTCGTTAAATTACGATAAAAAAAAGTCATTACATTTCGAGAAAAACGTGGTAAAATTCCAAGAAAAAAGTCTAAATAAAATGTTGAGATAAACTCGTTAAATTTAAAGAAAAAAAAAACTCGGTAAATTTCGAGAAAAAATTCGAAATTAAATGTTGAGAATAAACTTGTTAAATTACGAGACTTTTTTCTCGAAACTTAATGACTTTTTTCTCGTAATTTAACGAGTTTATTCTCAAAGTTTTATTTCAACTTTTTCCTAAAAATTTAACGAGTTTTCTCTCGAAATTTTATGACTTTTTTCTCTTAATTAAATGAGTTTATTCTCATATTAATATCATATTATAATGACTTTAATCTCGAGATGATTTCATTTTTTTATTAGTGCTTGGCCCTAATCCTCTTCCGTACCAATCTAACCTATTGTTTAATTATTATTTTTTTTAAATAAATCTCAACATTGTTTTTTTAAATTAATTATTTATATAAGATATGAAATATCTTAAGAAGCTAAATAATTACTGTATCTTATTTAATATCTTAAATAGGAAATAATAATAAACAGGAAACATATTTTTGTTTGTCACCATTTACAAACCGCTAGACGAATTGCAACAAAATAGTGAAGGTCTCAATGCATGTTTTTAAAACCGAACTACTTCATTTGACAGTGTGTCACTTTGCGTCTCACAGCATTGGTTGTACATGCCAAAGAAATACAACTCTGTGCAATGCTGTCTAACACATGTGACCAATTATTAAAAATCATTGCAGACAGAAGTCAAGAATGTGTCTTCTGTGTGTCTTCACAAAAGCGCAACACATACTCATTCATGCAGATGAAGATAAATACACAAACTAAAAAAAGTGCAGTTACTAGAGTCTGCAAACACACACACACACACACACACACACACACACACACACACACACACACACACACACACGCACACGCACACGCGCACACGCACACGCACACGCACACGCACACACGCGCGCGTGCAAAACTCCGCATTTGAACAGTCAATAGCAAATACTTAAACTAGTAACAAAACATACTTACAGTCGCTGATGCACACACGCACACACACAAACAGTGCAGTGCAGTGCAGTTCAGTGTTTTCACCTGTTTGGCGCTGCGTTCAAACACCACATACTGCTGACACTGATCCAGACGCCGCTTCTTCATGGTCCAGAAATGCAGAACTCTGTTTTCTCTCTGTAGCAGTTCATTCAGGATGGCTGTACAAACACAACACAACACACACGACAAATGATTAACATGAATAAATGAATGACTGGATAAATCAAGAATTAAGAATTCTAAGCTAAAAAATAAAGATAATATGAAAAGATGGACACATATTTATCAGATTGTGACATAATCAGCTTTGAAGCTCTGACCTTTGACCTGTTGCTCGGGGCCGCGGGGGTTGCTGGATGATCCCTGAGCGCTGACATTATTCCGATGGATGTATTTCAGAAAAACCTCAGCATTTCGCCTGGCCAGAGTACATGCCTGAGGAACACAGCAGACTTTACAGATCCAAAACTAGAGCCTCACATACACACAGTCCAATGCCTGAGCTGGATTTATTTCTTAAAGATCTAAATTAGAGATCCTCGGATCTAAATGTTCTTGATATTAATTTTGCATAAAGATACAAATTGTCCCTGCTCTTCTGTAAGCTCTGTTGAAAAACCAGCATATGCTGGTTAGGTATGTTTTAAAGCATGGCTGCTGGTTTGAGCTGGTTTAAGCTGGTCCTAAGCAACTAGCTCCTGCTCAGGACCAGCTTAGGACCATTCACATGACCAGCTTATAACCAGCTCAAACCAGCAGCTATGCTTCAAAACACACCTAACCAGCATATGCTGGATGTTTCAACAGGAGGATGCAGCAGACTCTTTTGTGATTGTTATTATGACGTTGGTAACTTTGTGCTGACTGATACGGATAGAGAGTTTGAGAGATCAGTTCAGTTCAGTGGTGACCTTGAGAAAAGCCTCTTTCTGCTCCAGGTGTTTGCTGATGAGCGGCAGCACATGATCCATCTCTGCTGAAGATCCCAGTTTATCATGAGCTCCACACCAGTCCTCATCTCTGCGGTACTCCTGCTCCAGACTCTCCAGCACGCTGCACACCTGTGAATAAGCCATTTGCATGACATTTAGCATGACGCAGGGCTCTGGAACTAGCTGTCACTAGCGTGTCCCTAGCTGGTTAGATATTATGGATATAAATAATTTAATTATATAATTTAGTGTATTTACTGTATATTTAATTATTTTATTTAAAATTGCATCATTATTTTAAATAATATCATTTAAAATTTTAGGTTGAACTTTATTTTAAGGTGTCCTTGTTACAGTGTAATTATATATTTAAGTGCTGAGAAATATTAATTAACTACATGTACTTACTGTATGGTTAGGGTTTGGCTTAGGGTTACTTGCATGCAATTATGCATAATTAAGTGTTATGATAATAGTAAGTACATGTAACATGTGTAACAAGGACACCTTAAAATAAAGTGTTACCAAAATTTAAGTTGTATCTTTTATAATAAAATTATGAAATTATTTTCCAGCATGGTTCTTGCTCAATGGAAGAGTTTTTGAACCATCAAGTGTCCCCTTGAAGAAGACCACTTTGCATCTCATAATCAACATTTATTTGCTAGCAAAATGTGAAAATAAGTACACTTTAGCATACTTTTAAAAAGAGTACTTAGTATGAAATAATATACTTCAAAGGAATATAATTAAGTACAAACTGAATGTAAAGTTTTTGGACACTTAGGGCCAATTTTACTAACAGCTTGCGGCAGCGAAAACCGTCTTTTGGCGTTAAAATAGTACTGTCAGGTTTTACTAAAGACGCACAGTGAAGAATTAGCGCTGAAAAGGCATGGACCCAGTCATTTTTGCACCTGACCTTATTGAATATGCATTTCTAGGAGTTTCCCTTTCAGATGCAAAAGTTATGGGAGGAAAGTATTCAAATGAATCACGCAACACGTTTTACTAACATTTGCACTCATCAAATTACTGGTATTTGCGCCATTATTTAACGCCCCAAAAAAGCATGTCTTAAACTATTTTGCGCTTGAAATGGCTGCAATCAATTATTGTTGTTAAGAGGAGGCACCGCAGAGAACAGAGAGTGCGTGGTAGAAGGGAGGGGATTTTTTCACAAGTATTAGTTTATTTAGAAAGCGAGAAGAACACATTATCCAAACATATCATTTGCCAAGCCATGTTATTTTTTATTTGCTTCAGGAAATAAAAGACGACTTGGAACCCTCAACTAGGAGTCACGCAATACCAGCTCTATCAAAACTGTTGCAACCTTTCATTTTTTGGCCTCCGGTTCTTTTCAACGTACTGTGGCTTATTTATTTCTTTGTTGTTTATTCGCAGCTACGCTAATTTGCACTGTGCTTGGTATATTTTGTTGGTCGATATGTAAATGAGATGTTGAGTCTGTGTTGTTAGTAAATCACCCGCAAAAATTTCCACGTCCATCTGCGCTCTTTTGGAATTGCGCTCTCACGCTAATTTGCCCTGTTTAGTAAAACTGGCCCTTAATTGCATGTTATTTACAATTAAATTAAAATGTATTATAGCAAAAATTTATGTTAAATGGAATAAGTTAAACTTGACTGAAATGGCCACTTTAGTGGACCCACTTTAGTAGGACTTCAGTGTATCTACATTCTATAATTGCATAATTGCATTGTCTTTCGAGAATGATTAAAGGCCAAAAGGTATGAATAATCATTTAAAATGCATAAAGCTAAAATAATCTTGTCATGATTCAGCTACTGCGGAGGAACGAGGAGACACAGGAGTAAACTCAAAAACACAGTCTTTAATCTTTTGATTCGGGGAAACACAGGGCAGGCAGACACACACGTAGCACATGGACGAATAATACCGGACACGGGACACGGAAAGACATGGGGCTTAAATAATCAGAACATAACTAGGAGATGAACAGGACACATCTGGAATCAAATCAACACAATAAGGACAGGAACAGGAAGAACCAAATATGGGCCTAAGGAAACACAAGGGAAAACCAGGACATGGAGCATGTGGGGAACAAAACACAAGACATGGGAACACAGTCTGACATTACTCCCCCCTCCCGGAAGGCGCGTCCTCGCGCCTCATAACATCCAACACTATTCGCTAACAAAGGCCAGCAAAGGTTTTGTCTGCCATTTCAAAGATGTAACATGTGTAACAAGGACACCTTAAAATAAAGTGTTACCAAAATTTAAGTTGTATCTTTTATAATAAAATTATGAAATTATTTTCCAGCATGGTTCTTGCTCAATGGAAGAGTTTTTGAACCATCAAGTGTCCCCTTGAAGAAGACCACTTTGCATCTCATAATCAACATTTATTTGCTAGCAAAATGTGAAAATAAGTACACTTTAGCATACGTATTAGTTTATTTAGAAAGCGAGAAGAACACATTATCCAAACATATCATTTGCCAAGCCACAGTGAAGAATTAGCGCTGAAAAGGCATGGACCCAGTCATTTTTGCACCTGACCTTATTGAATATGCATTTCTAGGAGTTTCCCTTTCAGATGCAAAAGTTATGGGAGGAAAGTATTCAAATGAATCACGCAACACGTTTTACTAACATTTGCACTCATCAAATTACTGGTATTTGCGCCATTATTTAACGCCCCAAAAAAGCATGTCTTAAACTATTTTGCGCTTGAAATGGCTGCAATCAATTATTGTTGTTAAGAGGAGGCACCGCAGAGAACAGAGAGTGCGTGGTAGAAGGGAGGGGATTTTTTCACAAGTATTAGTTTATTTAGAAAGCGAGAAGAACACATTATCCAAACATATCATTTGCCAAGCCATGTTATTTTTTATTTGCTTCAGGAAATAAAAGACGACTTGGAACCCTCAACTAGGAGTCACGCAATACCAGCTCTATCAAAACTTCTAGCAAACCTTAATTTTTTGGCCTCCGGTTCTTTTCAACGTACTGTGGCTTATTTATTTCTTTGTTGTTTATTCGCAGCTACGCTAATTTGCACTGTGCTTGGTATATTTTGTTGGTCGATATGTAAATGAGATGTTGAGTCTGTGTTGTTAGTAAATCACCCGCAAAAATTTCCACGTCCATCTGCGCTCTTTTGGAATTGCGCTCTCATGCTAATTTGCCCTGTTTAGTAAAACTGGCCCTTAATTGCATGTTATTTACAATTAAATTAAAATGTATTATAGCAAAAATTTATGTTAAATGGAATAAGTTAAACTTGACTGAAATGGCCACTTTAGTGGACCCACTTTAGTAGGACTTCAGTGTATCTACATTCTATAATTGCATAATTGCATTGTCTTTCGAGAATGATTAAAGGCCAAAAGGTATGAATAATCATTTAAAATGCATAAAGCTAAAATAATCTTGTCATGATTCAGCTACTGCGGAGGAACGAGGAGACACAGGAGTAAACTCAAAAACACAGTCTTTAATCTTTTGATTCGGGGAAACACAGGGCAGGCAGACACACACGTAGCACATGGACGAATAATACCGGACACGGGACACGGAAAGACATGGGGCTTAAATAATCAGAACATAACTAGGAGATGAACAGGACACATCTGGAATCAAATCAACACAATAAGGACAGGAACAGGAAGAACCAAATATGGGCCTAAGGAAACACAAGGGAAAACCAGGACATGGAGCATGTGGGGAACAAAACACAAGACATGGGAACACAGTCTGACATTACTCCCCCCTCCCGGAAGGCGCGTCCTCGCGCCTCATAACATCCAACACTATTCGCTAACAAAGGCCAGCAAAGGTTTTGTCTGCCATTTCAAAGATTGCAACTATGAGTGCTTTGAGTGGCCAACAGCTAGCACCGACCACAACAAGTTATTTTGTTGGCCGTGTTTACTTTTTAATGCGAGTAAAGGGACATGGAATGACAGATGCACAGACTTTATTTACAAGTGGCAGGTGAGTGCTTTATTATTTGATAAGTATTGTATCATGCACATTGTTATGGAGGTGTACATGGTGCGTTGATAATACTGTGGTGTGTGTGTCCAGCATTTGTACAGATTTGCTGCTGTGGGCGCGTTGTCATTTTAGAGTGACCCGTGTATTGGCTTTCAATCAGCTGTCATTGCTGTTGAGAGCCTGTGTGCGGCCTAATATACGCATTATATGCATATGGCTGTGTTAGCTGTAACAGAGATGTGTAAGATGTATGTAGTTTACAGTTGCTTACTGAAGGCCCTGACTGAAACCCCACGGTACACCACTGACAATACCGGACGCAGGACATGGAAAGACACAGGGCTTAAATAATCAGAACATAACGAGGAGATGAACAGGACACATCTGGAGTCAAATCAACACAATAAGGACAGGAACAGGAATAACCAAATATGGGCCTAAGGAAACACAAGGGAAAACCAGGACATGGAGCATGTGGGGAACAAAACACAAGACACGGGAACACAGTCTGACAAATCTATTGTGACTAAACTTGCATACCATGTATTTAAATATACTTACATGACATACTTACATTACTTATATTGCATATTATGTAATGATAATGATTAAGATTTACAGTGGTGGCCAAAATTATTAGAACACTAGTATTTTCACCAGCTAAAAAATGGTTTTAAGTCAGTTATTTCTTTATTTTGCTGTAGTGTGTCAGTAGCAAATTTATATTTCATTTTGCCATTGATTGTAATAATCCAGTGAGATTTTTGTCTGACAGCAGTCAGTGCTGCACACAGAGATCTGATCTGATCATCATCAGTCTGTCTGGAATGACATGAAGAAACGAACTGAGACAGACTAAATCCAGAAGTACTGTGGCAATGTCTCCAAGATGTTTCAAGAAACATACCTGCAAAGCTACAGTACTGTTAAAAGTTTAAGTTAAAAAGCTGTAAAATGAGGATGCTCTCAAAAAATAATGTCATAAATAGATTTTCTTTATCAATTAATTTCTATTAACTAAATCAAATCAATATTTGGTGTGAGCATCCTTTGCGTTTAAAGCAGCTTTTGCCCTCAGGGAGCTTTGCAGGTAGGTCTCTTGAAGCGTCTTGGAGATGTTGCCACAGTTCTTCTGGATATTTCCTACTGACACACTACAGCAAAATATAGAAATAACTGACTTAAAACCATTTTTTTAGCTGGTGAAAATACTAGTGTTCTAATAATTTTGGCCACCACTGTATATTAAAAATAAAATATACTGAATTTAAATATAATATCAAATAATATTCAACAGTTAAAATTGTAATCAAGTACTTTACACGTGCTTTAGTTTGCAGTTAGTTGGAAGTACACTACAAGTGCGCATTCAACACAATAAAGCACACACTTTTTCACATTGGTAATGTGCCACTGAAACTAATCTTGGGACACCTGGCTGTCTTTTGTAGTACTGTAAGTCTTCTAGGGTTGTATCAGCCATGGTGAAGTGATGCAGAAGCCAGGAGGATTAGCTGATATGTGTGTGTGTTTCTCATCACCTGTTCTGATGTCTTGTAGAAGGCCACAGAGGCGTTGACCAGCTTGAGTCTGTCCTCCATCTTCAGCATGAGCTGCTGCCAGTGTACTGCCACCTTCTCAGCACAGCTGCGGATGGCCTCAGGGTCGAAGTGTCCGGCCTGTAACATGATCTCGGCCTTCTGCTGCACCTGCAGTGCGCTCTGATGGGTCTTCTGAAGAGAGTTGGCGTGGAACAAAGACTACAGGGAGAGAAGAGAGAGAGAGAACAGCAAGTTAAATATACCTTAGCCTGGAGGTCGACAGCAAAATCAACAAACAGTAACTATGGCACTAACCAAGCCACTATCATACAGTGGTGGACCGTAATGAAGCATTTTTGCATACATTCAGATAAAGCATCTGTACACTCTAAAAAATGCTGGGTTAAATACAACCCAGCGCTGGGTAAAATATGGACAAACCCAGTGATTGGGTTGTTTTGACCCAACGGTTGGGTTAAACATTTAACCCAACTGTTGGTTGAAAACAACCCAATCGCTGGGTTTGTCCATATTTAACCCGTACTTTAAAAAATGCTGGGTTAAATATGGCCCAGTGCTGGGTTAAAAAAGGGCAGATCCAGTTATTGGGTTGTTTTGACCCAGCGCTTGGGTTAAATGTTTACCGCAACCTTCTGGGTAGAAACCCAACCGCTGGGTCAAAACAACCCAATCGCTGGGTCCTTTTTTAACCCAGCATTTTTTAGAGTGTAATTTATCAGGGTTTTGTTTTTTTTGGATTGTGTAACTTTTACTTTTACAAAACAAAATATTGTACTTTTCACTGCATTACATTTACCGTTTTTTTTTTTTTTTTTATCATTTTGTCACCAATTTCAGAACCTTGATGTCATTTTTCAAAACTCTAGACACAAAAGTCAAAACAGTCATTATTTGGACAGGCTGTCCAATGTTCAAAACTTTGCATTTTGCATAGATGTGAATCTTTAAAGAAGCCTTGCATTTGCAGAATTATTGGTTCAAATAACTAATTTATCATGACATATCATAGAAACATTACTTTAGATCACCCACACACAACTCTACAATACACAATACAATACACTCTAAAAAATGCTGGGTTATTTTTTTAACCCAAATGCTGGGTTCAGCCAGTGGGGTCATTTTATTGGGTTATTTTTAATATTTTTACCCAGCTGCTGGGTAGTTTTTCTGTAACTAAGTTGCTGGGACATTTTTAACGCTGGGTTATTTTTTTCTAGCCAACCGCTGGGTTGAGCCTGTCTCCGACGAAACAACCCAGCTGCTGAGTTACAGTCAGATCACGGGCTTTTTGAGTCCTAGGAGAGAGCGGTTCTCAGTGCCACCAATTTGGTGCACTTCTTCAGCGAAATAAAGGTTTGTATACATTTTATTTCGTTTATTAAGTCTTTACTGTGCTGTATATTATATTATTTTACGCAACGCAACATAAGGACGAGATGTCAGTGTTTCAGCAGCGGTCACTTCGCACGATGAAAACGCCTTTTGTCTTGCATAACATAAATGTATTTTATTCGTTATAATACTGAGTTTAATTTAATTTGATGTTAAAATATGTTCCCTTTCATGGGAACTTCGAACTGCGTCCTCTAGGGGTCGCTATGGGGAACGCCTCGTCGTGACCCGTGTCTGAAGCATACATTGAAAAACACCAACTCGTTGGCCGGTGACAGCCATGACGTCACTACCGGTGCGACTATAGTATAGATGGAAACGCCTTTTGCCTTGCATAACAAATGGGATTTTTTTCATTACAATACTGAGTTTAATTTAATTTGATGTTAAAATGTTCTCTAATCTCTGTTTGTTTATGGGCAGGTTTTGGAGTCAGTCACGGCATCTCTCAGCTATGAGTGAAACGCGAGGCCGCGGTCTGAAGTTCGCAGTTCCCCGGCGAACAGCAGCCCTTCACCGGCTCAGAGAATTAGCACTATTTCAGTAAAAGGGATTACAGAGAACGTTTGAATACACTTTAATTAAAATGTTACTTTTTTATTTCTAAAATGCATGTTGAACGAGTTTAAATGTATATAATATTGTAAACTATGCTGTATTTACCCAAATAAATTCAATTTGTCTTTTGTCCCTGCAACATAAGGACGAGATGTCAGTCAGCTGCGTCAGAAGCGGTCGTTTTGCACGATGGAAACGCCTTTTGCCTTGCATAACAAATGGGATTTTTTTCATTACAATACTGAGTTTAATTTAATTTGATGTTAAAATGTTCTCTAATCTCTGTTTGTTTATGGGCAGGTTTTGGAGTCAGTCACGGCATCTCTCAGCTATGAGTGAAACGCGAGGCCGCGGTCTGAAGTTCGCAGTTCCCCGGCGAACAGCAGCCCTTCACCGGCTCAATTTCATCGACGCACCGCCACGAGAATTAGCGCTGTTTCGGTAAAAAGCGATTATAGAGAACGGTTGAATACACTTAAATTAAAATGCTACTTTTAAATGTTACATTTTGTATAAAATGCATGTTGAACGAGTTTAAATATATATAACATTGTAAACTATGCTGTATTCACCCAAATAAATAAAATTTGTCTTGTATTTCGTCCATGTGTTCTTGCTTAATAATAAATGTTCATCTTTTGTTTATTGCTGTTGCCTCTAGTAATTCTGTGTGATTTTTTTTTTCAGCCCATTTTAAGGCAACGATATTATAATTTTTAAACAATAGTTGACAAATAAAATAACCTAGCATGTTGGGTAAAAACGTTTAACCCAACCAGCTGGGTCAAAATAACCCAGCATGTGTTCTGTCCAATATTTA
>NW_015549571.1:2054653-2056820 GCF_001515605.1 Sinocyclocheilus anshuiensis
GCAAGCTTCAGATGAAGAAGTGAATGATGTGTGCTCCCGGCGCCTATTTATACTATAGTCGCACCGGTAGTGACGTCATGGCTGTCGCCGGCCAACGAGTTGGTGTTTTTCAATGTATGCTTCAGACACGGGTCATGACGAGGCGTTCCCCATAGTGACCCCTAGAGGACGCAGTGTCTCGTTCCCTACTCAGGGAACCATGGTTACATAAGTAACCTGAGACGTTCTCTAATCTCAGTACTGTTTGTTTATGGGCAGGTTTTTGAGTCTCTTTCAGCTACGAGTGAAACGCGAGGCCGCGGTCTGAAGTTCGCAGTTCCCCGGCAAACTGTAAAGTGATTACAGAGAACGGTTGAATACACTTAAATTAAAATGCTACTTTTAAAAGTTACATTTTATGTTTCTAAAATGATCATTGAATGAATTTAAATGTATGTAATATTATAAATGATGCTGTATTCACCCAAATAAATGCAATTTGTCTTGTATTTTTTCAATGTGTTCTTGCTTAATAATAAATGTTTTTATTATAATCTTTTGATTATTGCTGTTGTCTCTAGTAATTATGTGTGTGATTGTTTTGTTTTTGTTTTTTTCCAGCCCATTTTAAGGCAGCAAATATGTGACCCTGGAGCACAAAACCAGTCTTAAGTAGCTGGGGTATATTTGTAGCAATAGCCAAAAATACATAGTATGGGTCAAAATTATTGATTTTTCTTTTATGCCAAAAATCATTAGGATATTAAGTAAAGATCATGTTCCATGAAGATATTTAGTACATTTCCTACTGTAAATATATTAAAACTTAATTTTTGATTAGTGATATGCATTGCTAAGAACTTCATTTGGACAACTTTAAAGGCGATTTTCTCAATATTTTGATTTTTTTGCACCCTCAGATTCCAGATTTTCAAATAGTTGTATCTCGGCCAGATATTGTCCTATCCTAACAAACCATACATCAATGGAAAGCTTAGTTATTCAGCTTTCAGATGGTGTATATGTCTCAATTTTGAAAAATTGACCCTTATGACTGGTTTTGTGGTCCAGGGTCACATATAATAACTTTTAAACAATAGTTGACAAATAAAATGTAATAAACTCTTAAATCACAAGAATTAAAGGAGACAGATAATTAAAAGTAAACAACTATTAGAGTAGATCATTTGAGCATCTTGTATGGGACATCGTCCAGTGGCCCTCCTACTACAGACCGCTGACAGCTTTAGGTTTTCTACAGTCAAACGCCGGCCTGTGTTTTGTCTGCTGGCATTGTCATGATGAAGGAAAATATAAATCTAACTTTAATAGTCAGCTATAGACATTTACTAGCAGAGTTGCGCAGGTAGAACCTCGTCCAAAGCAGGAAATAGAGACTGCTGCCAAGGCCTGTGATGAATGACATGACTACTGTACTGAGAGACATAGACTGATAGCAGAAAGCACGAGTCATTCCTTTGTTTTGCTTGAAAAAATCTTAACACTAAAACGGTTGAGAGTGAATATTGTCTGCCAGAATCTGCCCTTATATCACCAACTTTTCACAGCACTCTCAAAAGAAAAAGCCGTGAATTGCAGTAAAAACAGCGGAGCGGCTCTAGACTGTCTGTGGGTCATAAATCCTTCAGGAGAATGTTATGATCCCTGTGTGAAATTTTATGAATGTACAATTCCTGCTGGATCTGTTTGGAATATCCTCAGAGTAATCACTTCCATACATCCCATGTTAAACTGTATGCTGAGAGCACAGAGAAGGAAGGTTTATGACTAAAATGCAGACACATTTTATGTTGATAGATGCTGATATGTAAATGTGAATGTGATTTCTGAACATTTTAGACTCCATAGACGATCGTTTTGGACAGGCAAGGAATTTTTAGTGCATTTTTGAGTATGTCTACACAGCACATCAAACTACTCCTGTTTTTCTTTTTCCTTTATATGACCTTTAAAAAAGAAAAAGAAAAAGAAAAAGAGAGAGAAAGATGGGGGAATGGACTTCTATCTAGAACTACTCATCTATGCAAAGGTCAGGGCTGAAGTACTTTTACTATAGATGTCTCACAGATAAAAGTTGTACAAAAATGTTCAGAATGTAAAAAGACAGAAACGGAGACAGTGGGGGATAGAGCCTGTGTGTGTGTGTGTGTGTGTGTGTGTGTGTGTG
>NW_015549571.1:2056978-2075495 GCF_001515605.1 Sinocyclocheilus anshuiensis
TATGTGTATGTGTATGTGTATGTGTATGTGTGTGTGTGTGTGTGTGTCTGTGAGTGTGAGTGTGAGTGTGTTTGTGTGTGTGTGTGTATGTGTGTGTGTGTATGTGTGTGTATGTGTGTGTGTGTGTGTTTACCTCTATCGCGAGTTGGAACTGTTCATGTTCTCTCTGTAGTTGTTCGGCCTCTGACAGTGAACTTGCATTCACCATACTGGCATCCAACATAGACTCACCATTACGAATCCAACCCAGAACCTAACACACGACACAACACATACAACTTTAGCACTGAAACACAGCACACAATATAAATATGATCTATCATCTATCTATCTATCTATCTATCTATCTATCTATCTATCTATCTTCAAGTGCACTCAGAAATAAGTGTTGGGTGAAGTTAGATTGAATCATCTGCATGATATAACACTGAAATAGCTGTCAGTCTGATCTGAATATGTCACTCTCAGTGTGGACTGATATCCCGAGGAGCCTGAGCAGAATTCATAACTCTCTCTGCTCATTTCTCTCCATTAGCGCTCGTGTAGTGGCAGACACTTTAAGGCTGTCCTTGGCGACAGCACTTTGGCCCTCTGATTGAGACTAGCTCTGAGAGCCACACTGAATGTCTCTCTGTTGATGATCAATCAGAGGAACCGCCAGTGACAGAGCCAACAGAGAGTCACACGAGAGCCCAGCACTGTGATACATCAAGAGCGTGAGAGAGCAGAGGAGCAACCTCCGACAACCAATGTTTAGTTATTTTTGATAAATGGATCAGTGAGGGTGAGTCCTCTTTAAAGAGCTGTGGCATTATGGGTAAAGGGAAAACACACATACACTACTTTCCAAAAGTCTGGGGTCAGTACGATTGATTATGCATGTATATATGTACAGTATGCATTTATTTATTAAGCAAGGGGCAGATTAAACTGATTAAAAGTGACAGTAAAGACTTTTACATTGTTACTTTAAATGACTATTTACAAAAATAAATTATGAATAAATGCTGTTCTTTTGAACTTTCTATTCATTAAATAATCCTGAAAAAAGTATCATAATTTCAATCAATCAATCAATCAATCAATCAATCAATCAATCAATCAATTAACAACTGAGTATTAATTCAGCATTCCCATCATTGGAATAAATTAAAGTTTAAAATATATTAAAATAGAAAACAGTTATGGCCTAAATATATGCTAAATATTTATTTTTACAGTACTTACTTTTTTATCAAATAAATGTAGGATTGGTGAGCATAAGTGATCATTACCGAAATGTCGAAGGTCTCTTTATATCACTCAGAAGTGATACACACACATTTTATTTTTAAGAATAAAATGACAGGTGACATAAATCAGCCAAATGATATATTAACAAAAACAACAACAAAACATTTGGTGAGTGTTACTAAAATGGAGATTTCTGTCTCACTGCATGAGGGGGAAAATTAAAACAGGCTTTTAAAGATATGTACTGTAATTGAAATCCAAAAACACAAATAGCCAAAGTGTAATCAAATAAACACATAAATGTGTATTGTGGATGTATTCCTTCCACTAGTCTGAAAGAAGACAAGTTATGGAAGAAAACAGCAAAATAGCAAAAAACTCAAAATATTAATCGCAATAATAATAAATGCAATAAAAATACTTCACATTTATGTTCATACATAATGTTCATTGCATTGAGCAGCACTTTGTATAGCCTACTCTATAATTTTGTTTCCCAACCCTGGTGCTGGAGCACCAGCAACATTTCACATTTTGAATGTCTCTCTTATCTAAGACACACATTTCAGGTCTTGGAGTCACTAGCAATCAAGGCTGGGAAACACTGCTACGGTATATATTATGGACAGTTTGCTAAATGGAATATATCTTTGGTGAATCATTTCAGCTGTGGCTCTGAACATCTGCTTGATTTTTATCCCAAGACTGCACTAAGAATATGAAGAAAACAGAACAATAAATATAACTTTGAGTAGCCAAACAGCAGGAAGCGTTTTTCATTGATAAAGTTTGACTTTTGACCCTGAGATGGATAAGCAGATGCTGGAGAACGTGTATAGTGAGCTGCTATTGAAGTTACTGGCTGCGTATGACTTCTGTCTCATTTCTAAAGTTCATGAGTGGCAATCTGAATGTTGATTATTCTGTGTGTGTTACCTGTTTAACCTCAGCCTGTAGGTGGCGCAGCTGCACACACTGCTCCAGGTGTTTCTGTGTGTGTTCAGCGCTCACGTCCAGCTCATGCTGTTTCTCATTAAGAAACTCCAACAGCTCCTGAACTTGAGTGGCCAGATCCACCTCCTTCTCACTGGTCAACTCAATACCTGCATATCACACACAAATACACACTTCTGTTCATATTCCTGCAGAATCATTATTGTCTGAAAGAACACCTTTACAGCTCATCACCACTGGGTGGCAGTATGGAAGATAGTTCAAATCCACTACAAAACCGCTCTCCTCATTCAGAACTACTGTACTATTTCATAGATTCACATTCAAGGCAAATTTAATTTAGGGATAATGTACAGTCAGCTAAATAAAACTCAACATGTGTGAAGTGATAGAGGGATGTGAGGATAACCAGGAACAAAAATATACAGAATGCTGCAAATGATCATACATATCTATCTATCTATCTATCTATCTATCAAAAAAACGGTCTGTCTGTCTGTCTGTCTGTCTGTCAGTCTATCTGTCTATCTGTCTATCTGTCTGTCTGTCTGTCTGTCTGTCTGTCTGTCTGTCTGTCTGTCTGTCTGTCTGTCTATCTATCTATCTGACAGAATAGGTTAATTAGTTTTTATTTTTCCATATATTTCACTGAAAGAATAATCAAACAAATTAATTGACTGAATTTGATTTTTAATTATATTTTTAATTTCTAATATTACTTCTTACTAGAACTACAGCTGCGAAGTTAGTTTAAGTAATTACGAATGAATGAATGAATGAATGAATGAATGAACGACTGAATGAATGAATGAATGAATGAACGAACGAACAAACGAACGAACGAATGAATGAATGAATGAACGAACAAATGACTGACTGAATGAATGAATGAATGAATGAACGAACGAACGAACGAACGAACGAATTAATGAATCACAGTTGATATGCATATAGAGCATCCAGTAAAGCTTAATTCGGTGATTGTATCTGTTGTCCCAGCAGCAGAATCAGACACACCCATCGGACACACAGGCATGTGTGAGAGATTGTCACAGTAATGTCTGGAACAGACGGCGTCCAAAGCCTGGACAGAAGAGTGTGTCCTCAGCCAAGACCCATATGTGAGAGAGAGGGGGGTGAGAGTTGGGTCAGCAGTTTGAGGAGAGGAAGTCTGTTTCCAGTGTTAAAAATATCTGTGAGACACAGCGCTGAATGTTGGGACGGTATGAAGATAAGAGTGGAGACGAAGAGAAATGTGGGTTAGAGACAGACACAGCTGAAGAAAGGAGTGACATTTGGTCTAATTTCATTTTAACTCACTTTTTTAAAATTGAAATGAAAGCTGTACTGAGCATCATTAGTGCCGGCTCTCCTTCTCTCTCCTCTGCATCTATATCTCTATCAGATCAAACCCCATCTCATCAGAGTTCATGAGTACTGTACGAGTGTGTGATTTCATATACATTTGGATGATCTGACTTGTGTGAAAGCATATGATTTGTAGGTAAAACCTCACCATGAAGGTGCACCCCTAAACCTAACCCTCAGGAGGTGTGAGCAGATTTGCACAAAAACTTGCAAATGAACATGCACAATTTTGCAACCAGTTCACGAAAATGTAAATATTTACAAACTGCCATGAGACTGTGTTGATCAAATCACTTTAGGATGATTTGAAGCCACTAATATAATACAATTCCAAATTATATATGTAATGATACGTTTTTCCTCAAATTTTTTTCATCTTTGAACAATCTTAAGGGCAACACTTTATTTTAAGGAGCATTAAAATAAATTTTATAAAGCACATATGAATGCCATATTCTGCAGAACCATATTTTAGATCCCTTAACTTTACCCCATACCTAAACTTAACAACTACCTTATTAACTATTATTAAGCAGCAAATTAGGAGTTTATTGAGGGAAAAGTCACAGTTAGTAGTTAGTTAACAGTGAGAATTGGACCTTAAAATAAGGTTGTTCTTTAGACAAAACTTAAAAAATAATCACTGTAAATAACTTCTTAAAGTCAGGATAAACTCCAGTTAGTCTCCAATGATATGATGTTTAATGAATTTATTGGTTTGTTTCAAATTAATTGTTATAATTATGCATTACAGCATAGCACTAGCTATATATAATACATATTACTCTGACTAGGGATGTGCACGAGTGCTCTGAAATCATACCAATTATCGATAATAGAAACAATAAACAGTCATGATTAAGTGTGGAGTGACTATATATATATATATATATATACATATTGTTGTTGTTTTTTTATATTTGAGAACGTTCTAAGAATTTTTAAGAATTATGCTTAGGAAGATTAGTACAAACTTCTTGGAATTTATCTTAAGAAATCCCTTAACTTATTTTTTTAAGAAGATGTTTGTGAATCCAGCCCTTGGGCATTTTTGTGTGCAAAATACATCGGGTGGTCAGTGAACACACTGTGGTTGGTCTGTGGGTGAGAACCTGAGAGTACCAAGAAAACAGTACAGCAACTTGTACTATTGAGTTACTGGCTGTCAGTGTGAGTGGCACCTATACTCTTTTTCATCTTCCCCTCTCTCTCTCGCTCTCTCTCTCACCTGAAGCTTGGACCTCCATGATGTACTGATGCAGGTCTTGACCCTGCTGCATGACCTCGTAGGTCATGTTGTTCATGGCCAGTTTTCTCTCCGCGTGCCGCTGGAGTCTCTGTTCAGCCAGACTGGGTTCTTCTGCGGTGAACTCGTTTACCTGACGAACCAGGTCCTCATTCCACGCGTCTAACTCCGCCGTTACCTGCAGGACAGGAGAGACAATTAAACACTTTGACATTGTTACATTATAGTGTACTTTTTAAGTACACTTAAGTGTTTTAAAAAGCATAGTCATGAAGGTATATTTTCTTTAAGTACAGTTAAGTGGCCCTTTGTTTAATTAATATATGTGACCCTGGAGCACAAAAGCAGTCTTAAGTCGTTGGGGTATATTTGTAGCAATAGCCAACAATTCATTGTATGGGTCAAAATGATAGATTTTTCTTTTATGCCAAAAATCATTAGGATATTAAGTAAAGATCATGTTCCATGAAGATATTTTGTAAATTTCCTACCGTAAATATATTAAAACTGAATTTTTTATTAGCGATATGCATTGCTAAGAACTTCATTTGGACAACTTTAAAGGTGATTTTCTCAGTATTTCGATTTTTTTGCACCCTCAGATTCCAGATTTTCAAATAGTTGTATCTCGGCCAAATATTGTCCGATCCTAACAAACCATACATCAATGGAAAGCTTATATATTCTTATCTTATATGTAGAACAATTGACCCGTATGACTGGTTTTGTGGTCCAGGGTCACATATTATCTGCAAGTACAGTTTTTTTTTTAAACTATCAATCTCTCAAACTACTTATATATTTTGTTTATATTTTAGTATTTTATGGCTTTAAATTGATAGTATTTTATATTTACCATCAATAGTTCTACCGTGTCCATTTCATCATTCACAATGCTTCGTGGGATGAGTATTGTATTTACTTTTTCAAATGCTCTGATATATTTTGTATTTATCTATTTTTATTTTATTTGCTGATTTTTGTTAAATCTCTGGAGAAAATTATTAATCTAGCATGCAAACACGTGCGCGCGCGCACACACACACACACACACACACACACACACACACCTACACACAGCTTACTGGGTTTATGTGAGCGATAGAGCTGGTGTGAGGCATCTTATTACTGCTCATCGCTGAATCTCTGTGTTAAGAGTGTGGGGGTTAGGGGAAACTAGAACCATTACAATTTGCTTACACTAAAGAAATATTCTGGCAAATACACAACTTAATGTTTATAAACATCATGTCTATGACAGTTTGTAAAACACAAAAAAATAGTACAGACTCGTTCTTTAGTTTATAAAAATTAAATTGGAAGCACATTTGCACTAATGCACTTACAACTGATGCATGAGGCAGTTTTACATACATTTCTTTTTCAATCTGTCTTCTTATCACTGGAATTTTCTGTGGGCCTGCATGCAACTTTACACAGATGGCTTTGGTAAATGACACACTAGTATCATGTGATGTTTTAGTGTCATGGCTGTACTTTCAAAACAGTGTTACAATTGCATACATTTTAAGGGTTACACTTTATTTCAAGGTGTCCTTGTTACAGTGTAATTATATATTTAAGTACTGAGTAATATTAATTAACTACATGTACTTATATGGTTAGGGTTTGTCTTAGGGTTAGTTGCATGTAATTATGCATAATTTACTGTACATAAGTACATGTAACATGCGTAACAAGGACACCTTAAAATAAAGTGTTACCATATTTTTCATGATGCTGCACCCTTGCAAAATACAATTTTCTGCCGGGACGTAACTGTTAAGTTTATAGACATTTCCATCAACCTTAAACAAAAATTCAGAGAATTCATTCATATTACATTGAGCCCTATTTGACTGGTAGACTTCCGTTATAAACATATTTACTGTAAATACACTTTCTAGTTGTTTAAAGGTCCCCTGAAATGCTTAGAAACATGCAGCGTTACTTGCTATGTGTACTATGTGTTGACGTCATTTTAACTGAAACAGGAAGACAGGGCGGGACATATCAAGCAGCCCCGCCCCTTTTTAAAATAGCCAATAGCGTTCGTTTATATCACAGCTTGGGCTAGAACCGTTCAGAGCCGTTGAGCTCCGTAAAGCTGCATTTGACAGGGTATGCCAGCCACAATCTCATCCATATTGCTATAAAATATAGCATTCTGTGTAGAATTCAAATAGCTCCGATACATTTTGTGGTCTGCGCCGACTCGCGCATGTGATCCGCTCCGTGCTCTCGTGTCTCTGGACCGGAGCAGAGTGTGTGTGCGGTGCGGTGGTTAGCGTGACACAGCGCGAAACCAGACTTCTTATTTTCCTAAATGGAAAGCATATTTACACTGTTTGAATCATTCCCTGTCCCCTATATAGTGCACTACGTGCCATTCACTGTACAGAAAATACTAATTCTGTGGACAAGTGACCGATTTCAGCCGCGGCTTCAGCGTCTATTTTATAGTGTAGGGGGCGGGCGCTTCGGATTCTAGAGAACATTTGATTGGACAGAAAGTTTGATGAGAAGCTGAAGTACGATGTGACGTCAAAAAAATCGTTGAGCCGTTTTGGCGGAAGTGACGAATTGCAAGCTTTGAATGCTTATATCTTCTAAATGCTAATTTTGTCACTGTTTTGGAGCACACTGCCTTATAGATAACCTTAAGACTAACATATTGATACTAACACCCAAAAAACTTTAATTTTGATTTCATGGGGACTTTAAGTGCTCAAGGTTTGGCAGGTGAGCACAGTTTAATAAGCTCCTGCTGTAACTGCACCATTAAGTAATATTTCTTGACAGCCATTCAAAGCTGTCGCTTATTCTGATGAATTATTTGTAAGCAATATCCAATTCACTAAGATTTTATTTTAGAAGTTCATTTTTAGAAGGTCATAAAACTTGGGCTACAAGTGTTACAGTGTAATTACACAATTAAATACTTACTATAAGGTTAAGATTAGTGCTAGGGTTTGGTTTAGGGTTAGTTATTTGTAATTATGCATAATTTACTGTATAGTAAGTACATGTTAGATATGTAAAAGCATGAATTAAATATATTTACATACATCCAACAAGACAAAATATAATTGAATTTACAGATCTTTAATTCTGTTTAAAAGTTTACACACATTTGGTTCTTGATACTGAGTGTTGCCTTTCCAAGTTTGTTAAAGTTTACATATCAAGGGAATGCAAACATTTGAACAGGATAATTTGTGTAAAATAAGTTATTTTGTCTATTTTGGAAAATATGTAAATACCTGTTCTGTAGCCTTTTAAAGAGAGATTTTGAAAAGTATTTGTAAGTGTGTAAACTCGTGAGTGAAACTGTGTGTGTGTTGATACCTGAGTTGTTGCATAAGGTCTTCTCCCTCTTTAATGACGTTGAGTGTGGCCTCCAGCGTGGCCGTCTGCTGCTGCTGAAACTGTTTGATCAGCTCCTGAACCGAATCCACCGAATCAGAGCAAACTTCTTCCAGAAGCTCCTTCTGCAGGTCCTCCATCCACGTCCACAACTGAAACACACACATATATACACATTAACACATGTACAGGCTTTCAGTCATAGTATTTCCTCGTGATATTCCTCCTAAATATAATGCACAATTTTCTGCATATTTATATTTTCAGACGTAAGTATTTGTTTAACTCTCAACATTTATTCTCTACAGTGGAGCCAAAACCTGACCCATATACAAGCACAGAAACACACTTACTCCTGCAAAGACCTAAAAAAGTTTCTAAACTTCTCTACAGACTCAGAGATGGAGTGACCTGTCTGCACAGATTATAACGCTCATCTAACAATAATCTGTCCTGAATCCAATATTAGAAAGCAGCCGGAAATATACGCTCTCATTTCTCATGCTGCATCCGTTTTTAACATTTCAGTCTAAAAGATTAAACAGTATAGAAATGATTCGGAGAGTTCATTCAAAATCAGAACAAAATTCCCTCAAACATTGGAGTGCTGTGTGGTGTCGTGTTTCCAGGTCAGTGCAGGCAACCAAAGGTTGCTGGTTTGATCCTTCAGAAATCAGTCTAATATGCTAATATTCTATGATTTGGTGCTCTGTTATTATTATCAACTGTTATTGTTGCTCAATTATTAATAATTGTTCTTATTACTAATAATATTGGAAACGGTTTTTATTAAATAGATTGTATTTATTAGAAAGCTTTTTAAGCATTTAAGTCAAGTCACCTTTACCTTAAACAGGAAAATAATTGTGCTGATAATGCAAGAGGAGAATAGAAAGAACAGTCAGTTTTCCAGTTAAAGTCAGTTCATTGTTGATTCAGTGCTGGCATGATGTAGCAGTGATGGAGTGCTATAAAAGTATTTCGATTTTTATGAATTTTATGCACCCTTGTTGTTTTTTAGTTATTTATTTATTTATTTATTCATTCTTAATTACCCCAAATATTTGAATGGTGTATTGGTAAAATAAATCAATAAATAAATCAATAAATAAATGTTTTCATCATTGATAATTTATTGAGCACCAAATCAGCATATTAGACTGATTTCTGAAGGGTCATGTGACACTGAAGACTGGAGTAATGATGCTGAAAATGTAGCTTTGTGTCACAAGAATAAATTACAGTTCAAATACATTTTCACATACTGGTAAAAAATGTATAGCCTGAATGCACTGTAAGTCACTTTGGATAAAAGCGTCTGCTAAATGCATAAATTAATTAATTAATTAATTTCAATAGAAAACACCTATTTTAATTTGTAATAATGTTTCACAATATTGCTGTTTTTTACTGTATTTTTGGTCAAATAAATGAAGCCTTGGTAAGCAGAAGAGACAAAAAAAAAAAAAAAGGATCCCTACATTTAATTCCAAATAATGTCCAAATAGCATAGTGACAGTATAACATACTGTCACGATTTGTTGCCGGAAGGAACGCAGGAGATGCGGAGAAGCGTTAAACAGTCTTTTAATGAACAAACACAGGGGAAAATCTACAAAAAAGGAACGAGGAATGACACACGAACATAACTTGTAGACCCGACACAGAAATGCACAGACAAGAACTTAAATGCAAGGGATAATAAGCAAACACAGGTGCACTGAATGACTAATTAAACTAAACGAGGACAGAAACAGGGGCAAAAACACGACAAAACAGGTCCATGATCCTGACACATACACATCGCATGTTTCATGAGCCAATATGTTATTTGGCTATCAAATGAAGTGAACAAATGTTAATTTCAGAGATGTGTATTGTAAATGTTTCAGTTGGCAACCATAAATAAAAATAACAAGCAAACAGACTTTTTTGGGAAAACACGTGCAACATTAGATATGAGCAGAACAGAGATGATTTGTCTGATTTTACATAAATGAGCTGAAAGAACTGCCAACACATTGTTGGCTGTTGTCATGACAATATGTGACCCTGGAGCACAAAAGCAGTCTTAAGTCGCTGGGGTATATTTGTAGTGATAGCCAACAATCCATTGTATGAGTCAAAATGATAGATTTTTCTTTTATGCCAAATATCATTAGGATATTAAGTAAAGATCATGTTCCATGAAGATATTTTGTACATGTCCTACTGTAAACATATCAAAACTCAATTTTTGATTAGTAATTGTCACGAATCCGGTCCATGAACTTCCATCCACTTGCCACCAGACGTCGCCCTCCCATGATATTGACTCTCACACCACACAGACTGTTACACATCACCCTGGACTACATTTCCCATACTCCATTGCACTAATCACAAGCTCACCTGAAACCAATCACACACAGCTGCTACCAATAACACACACTATATAAATCAGTCTCACACCACCATTCAGGGCCGAGCATTGTTCAGCATTTATCGCTCACCTAGGGATAGCTACTTTACGGCGCCCTTCCAAGTTCATGAGTCTAGCCTTGTTCATAGTCTATTTTCCCGTGTCTTTACCCTAGCCTGTTATCTCGTCCTGTCTGATTTCTGCCTGCCCTGAAGTTTATAGCCTGTCTTGGATTTACCCTTTGCCTTGCTGATTCGGACTGTGTTTGCACCTCGATTGGATTATTGCTTGTTTTGGATTCCTCTTTTGTCTTGCCCTCAATATACCTGTTTGCCATTGTCAGAACCTTGCCTGTTTTTATGACCACACCTTTAAATAAAAGCTTTGCAGATGGATCCGCACGTCTTACGTCTCTGTCGCCCCGTAACAGTAATATGCATTGCTAAGAACTTAATTTGGACAACTTTAAAGGCGATTTTCTCAATATTTAGATTTTTTTGCATCCTCAGATTCCACATTTTCAAACAGTTGTATCTCGGCCAAATATAGTCCTATCATAACAAACCATACATCAATGGAAATAAAGAAAATATATTTATTCAGCTTTCGGATGATGTATAAATCTCAATTTCGAAAAATTGACCCTTGTGACTGGTTTTGTGGTCCAGGGTCACATTTGTGTGCATCTTCTTTTCAATCAAGAATGAGCAAAAAACACCAGAACTGATGCAGTGAGTGCCACAATTGTTGTTCCTCTTTAAATAAACTTATGTCACCTTTGTGCTGCATTCAAAGTCTCTGTTAACACATTCTCACTGTTCCATGTGGAGGAATAAAAACGCTTTGAATGAATTTTGCTCGCAATTAATTAACTTATGAGAAACAACTCATGGAACCAATCTTGCTGATGGATTGAGTTACTGAACAGGACCAGAGAATATCAATCAAACAGGCATGTTTGATAAACACAGATCCCTCTTTACAGTGTTTACACCTCTGAACAATGAATTGCCATGACACTTGTGATTATTTGATAAGGGTTTAAAAATGCTATAGAATGCTATAGAATTCCCATGATGTTTTAAGAATTTCCAATCAATCCCAATTTCCAGGTTCTCCATGAGCGTGGGAACATCAGCTCTGCCAGATGCAGATCGAGAGCCTGTAATGATGAATAAGGCCTTTCCAAATCTGCCGTGAGGAGGCTGCTCATGTTCAGCTTTAACATGTTGCAGGCATAGAGCAGCTTTGCAGAAGGATGTGATATTCATGATAGATGATTCCCCCAACAGCGGCTTGAGACACGCAGGAATATTATTCATATGAATCACACACGAGAGCTCTGAACAGCAATGCATAAGACAAGTTTTACAATGCAGGAAATCGCCCACATTAGGGTAAAGCTAAACACAATGGATACATTAAACCAAACCGCACAGCAGGGACATACAGGGATTCCTTACAGAAATAAACACGGCCTGCATGCCACTTCAAGAGTTCATTTCTCTTTACATTGGTTTCAAACACAGTTGACATGGCATGCATCTCTTAAAGGGTTAATACAGTTACAAAGCACAGTGGTGAATGTGATGTTGCCATCCCTGTGGTTTCCATAGTAACTGTATCTGCGGTCAATCTGGTCACATTATGAATTAAAAAATACACTTCAGATTGCTATGAAACCATTGCAGCAGAACAGCAAGATAAAAAAATATAGGGTTATTTCCATTGAAACTGGAAATTATAAATCCATTATATATATATAGAATTGATGTAGACAGGCTGTGTTGTAGAATTGGTGGGCGGGGTTAAACAGGCAGTGTTGTAGAATTGGTGGGCGGGGTTAAACAGGCAGTGTTGTAGAATTGGTGGGCGGGGTTATACAGGCAGTGTTGTAGAATTGGTGGGCGGGGTTAAACAGGCAGTGTTGTAGGATTGGTGGGCGGGGTTATACAGGCAGTGTTGTAGAATTGGTGGGCGGGGTTAAACAGGCAGTGATGTAGAATTGGTGGGCGGGGTTAAACAGGCAGCGTTGTAGAATCAGTGGGCGGGGTTAAACAGGCAGCTGGTGGGCGGAGTTAAACAGGCTGTGTAGTATAATTGGTGGGCGGGGTTAAACAGGCTGTGTAGTATAATTGGTGGACGGGGTTAAACAGGCTGTGATGTAGAATTGGTGGGCGGGGCTAAACAGGCAGTGATGTAGAAGCAGGCGTTGATCTTCCTCTGCGGAGGTGGTGTTTATCCACACTTTTACGCCATAAAGTGGCACATTCCACAAGCTGTCTTTTGGCTTCAATATAAGCTAATTTTAGACTAACAAGAAAGTTTTTAGTTCTGAAACTTACAGGATGTTTTTATAGTACAATGATATCTTATATGACATATGCAAATTTTGATTTCTCAGTTCATGACCCATTTAAAGGAATATGAAATCAATATACTTTGTTCTGACACAAAACTAGCATAAACATGAAATATGTTTGTGTACTATCAAGGTATATTATACAACTGCTCAAGTTGTATAATATGCCTGTTGAGTTTGTTCTATGTCTAAACCATTTACAGAGTCTACCTTCACCTCACACTGATCTTAAGAGTGTGTGTGGGTTTCCTGGCTGAAATGAAGTGTTTCTAGAGTGCTGCTAAACCTGAGCACTTCTGAGGGCCTGTGCTGTGACCTCTTTCAGTAGGACGGTGCAGAAACTCTCCAGGCCAGTGTGAAACATTGTAAATGTTTGGCCTGCAGGAGAACCTCCTTTAGCCAAGAACCGCTGATGTTAGTCTTAGCTCACATAATGTAGCGCTTTTTACTCTCAACACACACACACTGCTGTGAAATGGAATGTGTCGAGTATAAACACTACTGTAACACATTTAACCAAACAAAAAATCCACACAGTTAGCAGCTAAAGAGAAAGGCTGAGTCTTACATATGTACCACTTACCAGAACTACAGCTATTTGATTTATTACATGGTAATAACACATGCATTACATAAAAATGTAAAAAGATGTTATTAAAACTACCAAATACTATATTTCTATTTCCATATGCTCCTCCATATGAAATAAAAAAAAATGTTAACAATGGTCTTAGTTTGGTCTGAAAATTTGAAGAGAAACATCTTAGACAAAAGCCAGATTCCGACAGTAATTATTTATCATGGGGATGCAAGCTATTTTTAACATTTACAGGGGTTGGTCTTTGATTTTATTGTGGTCCAAATCCAGAATGTCGGGGGTTTTTTCTCGCCACCCGCGCAAAAGCATTATCAGCATTATATTAAAAACATATCTATTTTCAGATTTTTAAACGGGAGATTTAATATTCAATTAATGAATAGGATATTATTAAATATGAATTTATTCTCATTATTCCAAGCATATGATATTTTTATTAAAGCATATAATCATGCGACTGGCCATGTGAACAGCGCGGTCTTCATAGGATCATAGAACTCGCAATAAATTGCCATCTGAATCCAAGTTTTATATTTATAAGAATCCGAGTTTTATCGCTGAGGTGCCATGTACATTTATTTTTACAGACGTCCACATGAGAAACAATTACCATCTGAATAGGGCTAAAGTTGATACTTAAGTGAGAACTAAATCAATGAAATTCATTAAGTCTATTATGAAAATATGAAAGAGCAAGCTCTGAGCCCTTAATAAGACACGTTTCTTGAGCACCAAATCAGCATATTAGAATGATTTCTGATTGAAAGGAAAACTTTTATTCAGTAAGGATGCACTAAATTAATAAAAAATGGCAGTAAAGATGTTTCCATTGTTACAAAAAATATGCTGTTTTGAAAAACTATTCATCAAAGAATCCTGAACAAAATATTTACATTTTACCCAATAAATATTAACTGTACTCAACTGTGTCAATAATAAGAACATATTTCTTGAGCAGCAAACCAGCATATTAGAATGATTTCTGAAGGATCATGTGACACTGAAGACTGGAGCAATGATACTTTGCCATCACAGGAGTAAATTACATTACAAAACAGTTATTTTAAATTGTAATATTTCAAAATGCTACTGTTTTAAATATACTTTTTAATCAAATATAGGTAGCCTTGGTGTGCATAAGAGGCTTCTTTTAAAGACATTTCACCAAAACTTATTTTGCAAATACCATAAATGTACATTAAGCATGTCGTTATACACCTTGAAATAAATGTGTCTTTTACAAGATCTTAGGCTGGTGATACACTGGGTAACATTTTGAGCAATGTTGCTGGGCAACTTTGGGAAATGTTGCCGTCAGTGGGCAACCAGGTGAGACACAGAGCCCACGACGGATCTAAAATATTCAAATAGAAATGTTACCCATTCTCAATAGGGCCTTTCGCACCGCTTTAGTTCCAGATCTAAATGTACAGTACTAAAGTACTGGGACAATTTTGCGCAAACTATTCCCAGTACCATTTAAAGGGTTGCATTCGCACCGACAGTGTGTACTAGCAGTAGTTTTCTTTGTTCCACTCTCCTGACGAAGTCCTGGATCCTGACCTCCAGGTGTCGCGCTGCCTTATAGATCTCCTCGGGGTCACACTCGCCCGTCTGGGCCAACTGCTCAGCCGCTTCCAGGAGTTTATCTGCATTAGTGTAGGTGTTCTGATCCGGGAGAGAGAAGACAAGGCAAAACTCGATCAATGAATACTTACATTCAGATACTGACATCATATTAGTCACATTTAATTAGATAGTGCTTTATACAATGCAGATTGTTTCAAACCAGCTTAACAGCAATACAAAGGAAAATAGCCGTGTTACTGTTGTAAAATGAATCAATTATGAAACAAATTCAATTTCAGCTCTACAGAAGACAATGGAGTCATTATTTAGCTCAGTTCAGTTTGATTGAATTCAGTTCAATAACAGTGTCAGGGTTGCATAGTTAGTGTTGTAATATAGTTCAACTGAGCTCAATATTAATACCTGTCCAGAGCAAAAGAAAGTGACTGCAGTGATGTTTGATGGATGGTGATGAGTATTGTGATGAATGGCTTCTCATTTGTCATTTAAATGGACCGCATTCTCTACTACTTTTGTAGCACTTGCTTATTTATTTACTTTTTCAAATTTAGTTCAATATATACTTATAAAGTTACTCATAAGTTCTTGCAGCAATTAAAAAGATAATTTACTCATAAAACATTTTTTTTTCACTGATACAAAATTGTATTTCAATTAATGCTGTTTCTATTAATCAGAGAATCCTGAAAACAAAAACTACTACAGTTTTCACGAAAAAATTTAAGCAGCACAACTGTTTTCAACATTGATAATAATAAGAAATGTTTGTTGAGCAACAAATCAGTATATTAGAATGATTTCTGAAGGATCATGTGACACTGAAGACTGGAGTAATGATGCTGAAAATACAGCTTTGATCACATGAATAACAATTATTGTAAATTTCACAATATTACTGTTTTACTGTATTTTTTTTTACCAGTAAATGTAACCTTGGTGACCATAAGAGAACATTAGAAAATCTTATCAACCCCAACATTTTGAATCATATACATATACATATACATATACATGTCCTGATTAAGGCCTTCTGGCATTAAAAAAAGGGAAAAAAGGTCCCCCTCAGAGGACCTCAGATGATGCCAACCCTGAAACAACATACAGAACTACCACATTTTGCTATAAATTTGATTGCATCATATAATAATTGCTGTTAATAGTGTTCATCGTCTGTTTGATTACGTCTTTAATTGATTTTTCCGTACATTTCTGCCATATGTACATTAACTGACAGTCACCACTGATAAGCTACTACTAAATATTGTAGAAACTTAATTTTCTGTAAAGCTGCTTTGAAGCGATTTGTATCGTGAAAAGCGCTATACAAATAAACTTGAAGCGAAAGGGAAAGTGCCCAAGCAATGTTGCTCAAAAAGAGTTGCCCGGCAAAATTGCTAAAAAAGTTGCCTCATGTATCATCAGCCTTAGTCTCCACAGAGAGAGCGAGCGATATCAGGACATCAGAGTCAGTCGTGAGAAAACCACACTACAATCGCCATGCATCAACAAAACTATAGCTCACGCTAGAGCTCCATGAGACAAGCGCAGCACCAAACCCCCCCAGAAAGAAGGATTGTGCCACATAACCCTCCAACATAGTCGCGCTCTCTGTCCTTCTCAAACGCAGGGTGCATGAGGTGATGGATGTAGCGTGATGTCACATTACTGTATAATAAATCACGGCTGTTCACTGCTGCAGCAACGTGCCTTAAACATGCCATGAATTACGTAATGTGGCATTAAAAAAAGGGAAAAAAGGTCCCCCTCAGAGGACCTCAGATGATGCCAACCCTGAAACAACATACAGAACTACCACATCAGTGTTGTTCTTCGAGCACATCTGGCACTGCTCAGCAAAACCTCCCAGCATTCCTCTGTAATCCACCTGGCATGTGTGTCAGTCTTACCTCTTTAGTGTGCGTGTGGAAGGAGACGGACATGTCCAGCAGTAGTTTTCTTTTTAATTGAATTGAAATCAACAATTCCCCATTAGAAAAGCTGGTCACACTGTATTTTAATGTCCAATTCTCGCTATTAACAAACCATTAGCTATGACTTTTGCCTCAATAAACTCCTAATTTGCTGCTTATTAACAGTTAGTAAGGTAGTTGTTAAGTTTAGGTATTGGGTAGGATTATGGATGTTGAATATAATCATGCAGAATATGTGCCTTATAAGTACTAATAAACAACCAATATATCATTAATGGGCATGCTAATAAGCAACTAGTTAATAGTAAGAATTGGTCCCTATACTAAAGTGTTACCGAAAAGCCAAGACCAATTTAATGCCTCACAAGGACAATCAGCACGAACCCCATCAGAACCAGCACTTATCACGGATTATCACCCTGTGGCCCTAACATAGCGGCGCACTGGCTGCTGGGAAAGGAGCATCTTTACCCCACTATTCCTCACTGTGGACACCTGCGCCTAGACACAAGGTAAGGCGCTGTCAGGAGAGGTCAGCTAATTAACATGAGATAATTACATGTGTATTCACCTGCTGTGACTGTGGAGAACAACAGCACATTGACAGCTCCAGAGGGTTTCAATCCTTCATTATACACACAGTTACAACATTACATTTCTTGTGAGAGATTTAATCTGCTTCATTGGCAAAAATTATCTGAGTCCACATGAATAAAGCCTTGGAGATATAATAGTTTAGAGCTATTTTCCTGCAAACTTTATAACAAAAGTGTTTTTGGTAACACTTTATTTGTAAGGTGTCCTTGTTGCACACGTTGCATGTACTTTTTACATGTAAAAAAGTCTGACTGTACATTATCTATATATTTCTGAACAGAACATTAACTAATACACGTAAAGGCTACCAAAATACTTTGATATTTTCATATGCATTCATATTTGTATTAATTACAGATTGCATTATATTAGTGACTTGTAAATGATGGCTATTATAAGAGGTTGTGATTTTTTTTTTTTAAGTTGTAAATGTGACAAACACTATTGGAGTATAATAAAATACTATTTCAGTCTTTCTACATCAAAATGTAATGTTTAAAGGGGTCATATGATGCGATTTAAAATTTTCCTTTCTCTTTGGAGTGTTACAAGCTCTTGGAGCACTTTATTTGGCCTTCCGGAAGTAGATGCAATTAGGAATCATTGGTTAAGATTTATTTACAACACAACCCAGATGTTCGAATTTGTGCAACACATTTTATGGACTTCTGACTTTGCTATGACAATCTGGCGCTTCTGAATCAGCGACTGTAAGTATGTTTTGCTATTAGTTTAAGTATTTGCTATTGACTGTTCAAATGCGGAGTTTTGCGCAGCGCAGAGTAACGCGTCATGTGTGTGTGTGAGGGGAACAGGGTCACATCACAGGAGAGTGAACTGCCTGTCAGAAATCATAGCACGTCAGCTGTCT
>NW_015549571.1:2075505-2078583 GCF_001515605.1 Sinocyclocheilus anshuiensis
CATGTCAACATATTCTGTTACACCAAATACACAAAATAATGATCTTTAAAATAGCATCATATGACCCCTTTAATTCAGTGTGTTACTTGGTGTTTCTTTGCAACCATTTGTTTAATTTACTAGCAATTTCCAGAAAACTGTTTCAAAGTAAAATATTTTTCAGTGAAATAATTAAATCTGAAGAGAAATGATTTTTCCTTTACTATAATGACACGGATATAAACTTATTTTTTTATTTACACTCAGGGTCTTTTATTACACATTTTTTGGTTAATGTCACTGTACATACAGTACAATCCTGTAATATAGGTATTATTGAATCAGTGTTATCTTCTTTCTATACCATCTTTGATTAGATAAGTTGATTGATGAAGTGAATCTTTACTTTTCCATTGCTTTCTGTACATACAGTAATCCATAAACTTGAGAACCTGAGAACTAGTTCACTGTTTTTACCACATCGAGTGATATATTGCTGCTTTAAAGTACATTAGGGATTGGTTTTGTGTTAACGGCCCTAAAAATCTATTACATATGATGCATTCCTGATTTCCTCTTGATCACACACCCATCCTTACTGAATAAAATAATAATAATAATAATAATAATAATAATAACTTACTAACCTCAAACTTTTGAACGGTAGTATACATATCATCACTTAATGACAGAGCTTATGGTAAGTCTCTCTTGAAAGGCTATGTAGAAAATGAATGGGATTTTGACTTAGGGAACTTGACTGTTGCAAAAGACAATGACACTGGAACGCAGAGGTTATCCAATCACAATAGAGATTGTTTACATACAGAAGTCTTAATGTTACAGCAGCAAAAACAGCATTTTTTAATTCTTAGGGTCAGTAAGTGGGGTATAATATTCAATGACTAACTGAATTACAGCTATTTTTAGTGCTGTAAACCTTGACTAATATTATAGGTGAACTAAAAATATAGAATAGTGTGAAATATGTCCCTAATGCATTGTACCTGCTATTCTAGCCATCAAAAAAGAGAATCAACATATAAAATCCAGTAGTTCAGTTGCTTTCTTTGTTCAACAATACAGTATGAGGGAGGCATGTAGCTGTTCTCCAATAAAATCAGCATTCAGTTATGTTTACTTGGCCTTTGTCTTGTGTGCAACGTAGAAACAACAGCCTGAAAAGACACATCTCTCTTCCAAACCCAAAAAGAGACCAGTATTTCCACACAACTCTCTCCAGAGATGAGTCTACAACAACACAATATATCCAGTGTGAATATTCACACTTCTACGCTGTTGAAAAAAACAGCATATGCTGGTTAGGTATGTTTTGACGCTGGGATGCTGGTTTAAGCTGGTCCTTTGCTGGTTTATGCTGGTCCTTTGCTGGTTTATGCTGGTCATGTGCTGGTTTATGCTGGTCCTTTGCCAGCACATGTCCAGCATAAACCAGCAGAGGACCAGCATAAACCAGCACATGACCAGCATAAATCAGCAAAGGACCAGCATAAACCAGCAAAGGACCAGCTTAAACCAGCATCCCAGCGTCAAAACATACCTAACCAGCATATGCTGTTTTTTTCAACAGGGTATTTATTAGTTACTTTCAAGAACTTAGGATGAACTGTAACATTGAGTCGTTTGAAACTGCTTTATAGTCAAAGTATACAATATCTTCTGAACTCATTGCCCATCCAGTAAAGGAAACCATCTGTGAAGCTCTTTTGATGGAGCTGAAGTGTGGGCTGTCCTCTGAAGCTCTTGTGTTCGCTGCGCTACCACCACTGCATATGCTGACATCTTTACAACATAATTTGATAAAATGTCACTAAAGGGACAGACACTAAAAGACTCTTCCTGTAATTATCGAGAGGATTGTCTTCTTGTGGTTAGTGGGGTCTGTTTGAGATTTGTGCAGTATGGGAAATGCTCATGATAGAAACGTGTATTTGCATGGCAGAAGTCACAGCAGATGTGTGCTAGTGGGACACACAAGACTCAGGCTTACATTTGTCAGCATCTGATTCCAATTGTACTGTTAGACTGTGACTAAACTAGGCACATCATGATAAGCGATAAATCACATC
The DNA here is from genome assembly GCF_001515605.1 of Sinocyclocheilus anshuiensis. Classification (NCBI taxonomy): domain Eukaryota; kingdom Metazoa; phylum Chordata; class Actinopteri; order Cypriniformes; family Cyprinidae; genus Sinocyclocheilus; species Sinocyclocheilus anshuiensis. The sequence continues at coordinate 2,077,575 of NW_015549571.1, forward strand.
TCTTCCATGTTAATCCAAGTTTTTCTTTGTTAACAGTTTGCATAAAAACATTCTGACAGTCAATTTGTATAGTCTCAGGCTCAAACAGCATAGCCAATGGTCATTTGGAGTTCTGTTTTATCAGCCCATATGGAAAGTTATGTTTTTACCAAGGTTTGCATGGTTCATAACCATGTTTTGTTTGAGATACTTAAGAGAATGTCAATAACATCAGTTGTAAGTATAGTCTGTTATTTTAAATTCAAGAATTTTCTGCTTTTATTAGGATTTTTGGCAGGTTTCTGATTGGCTGATTCCCAAATTGTAAAAAGTGGGTCAGTCGTTAACATTTAGACACAGATGTGATTCAATGTGATTCAATCTAGTCATTTTAATTGCAAAACGTGTGATTGGAAATTTCATGTGAGGAAGAAAAGATTTCCCATTTTTTTATATTTCCCTATGCAGAGTTTGCAACCCTTTCAGATTGATCATGCAGATTAAGCACATTGACCAGCAGAAAGCTGTCAGGGTTCTGGACTATCTGTGTGTGTTTTGCCCCCCGTGACCCAGTTTTTCCTCGTGTTAATTGTGTTAATTTGTTTCCAGCTGTGTCTATTTTGTCCCTCGTTATCCAGTGTTTAAAAGTCCTAGTCTGTTCAGTTTGTGTTTGTCAGGTCTACTCGTTCTCTACGTGTGTTGGCTCAAGCTCCTATTGTGGATTATCTCCTGTGTTTCATGATTAAAGACTATTAAACGTTTCCTCGTGACTCCAGCGTGTTCCCTCCACAGCGTAACGTGACAGAAGACCTGACCAAAACAGTAACCTCTGTGTGTCCGTTTTGTTTCCCGTTTTTACCCAGCGTCTTTTTTTTCGTTGTTCCCTCATGGATGCCCTCCTTCGCCCGGAATATCGCCTCCTCCTGCTGGAGCAGGGGGAGAGATTGCTCGAGGACCATACGAGACTGTTCCAGCTGCTAGCGAAGACCACCAGCTACCCGGATGACGCGCTCTGTGCGTTCTACGACGC
>NW_015549571.1:2078805-2079895 GCF_001515605.1 Sinocyclocheilus anshuiensis
CTCCGCCGCCAGAGCCCTCGGCTCCACCCTGGCCCCCCGGATCCTCGGCATCCCCCTGGCTCATTGGCTCTTCATCTCCGCCTTGGGCTCCTCCGCCACCTGCTCCGCCGCCGTTGGTCGGCCCACTGGAGTCGGCAGCCATTCCTCCTCCATGGCTCCTCCCTCCGTCGGCTCCACCGTGGGTCGACATTATGGCTGTGGCCTGGGTCCAGCTGGGCTCCTCCTGCTCCAAGCCCCTCCTGTCTGCTCCAAGCCCCTCCTGTCTCCTCCCTGGCTCCTCCCTCCATTGTCTCCTCTCTGGACTCTGTCTACCGGCCCCCGCCCAGACATCCGTCCTCCTCCTGAGCCTCCTCCTTAGTTCCCACATATTTCCCCCCCTCTGTTGTTCTACGGTGCGAGGACACACCTTCCGGAAGGGGTGCGATATGTCAGGGTTCTGGACTATCTGCGTGTGTTTTGCTCCCTGTGACCCAGTTTTTCCTCGTGTCAATTGTGTTAATTTGTTTCCAGCTGTGTCTATTTTGTCCCTCGTTATCCAGTGTTTAAAAGTCCTAGTCTGTTCAGTTTGTGTTTGTCAGGTCTACTCGTTCTCTACGTGTGTTGGCTCAAGCTCCTATTGTGGATTATCTCCTGTGTTTCATGATTAAAGACTATTAAACGTTTCCTCGTGACTCCAGCGTGTTCCCTCCACAGCGTAACGTGACAGAAGACCTGACCAAAACAGTAACCTCTGTGTGTCCGTTTTGTTTCCCGTTTTTACCCAGCGTCTTTTTTTTCGTTGTTCCCTCATGGATGCCCTCCTTCGCCCGGAATATCGCCTCCTCCTGCTGGAGCAGGGGGAGAGATTGCTCGAGGACCATACGAGACTGTTCCAGCTGCTAGCGAAGACCACCAGCTACCCGGATGACGCGCTCTGTGCGTTCTACGACGCAAGTTTAAACACCGCGTGCAGAGCGCTGTCATCCGAAGATGGTCCTCGAGTGGACTTCACCGCGTTTGTGGAGTGGATTCTGGTGAGAAACAGATCACCTCTCATCGTCACTCCCGAGGATGATCTCGCCAGATCCACTCCGGACCCAGAGCCCAGCCC
>NW_015549571.1:2080086-2089306 GCF_001515605.1 Sinocyclocheilus anshuiensis
TCGGCTCCTAGCTCCCTCGCCTCCACCGTCACCCGTCGATCCACCAGCTCCACCGGGCAGTTGCAGCTGGCTCTGCCTTGGTCGGGCGTCTACCCACCATCGCCCCAGGACTCTGCTCCTCCGGCTGCACCTCGTTGCTCCGTCCCACCGGCTCTATTGGGCTCCTTCCTCCCGCCAGCTCCACCAGGGTCCTCAGTCGCTCCGGCTCCGCAGCTGATGGAGAGCTCTCCAGGATCTCCACCTCCGCCGCCAGAGCCCTCGGCTCCACCCTGGCCCCCCGGATCCTCGGCATCCCCCTGGCTCATTGGCTCTTCATCTCCGCCTTGGGCTCCTCCGCCACCTGCTCCGCCGCCGTTGGTCGGCCCACTGGAGTCGGCAGCCATTCCTCCTCCATGGCTCCTCCCTCCGTCGGCTCCACCGTGGGTCGACATTATGGCTGTGGCCTGGGTCCAGCTGGGCTCCTCCTGCTCCAAGCCCCTCCTGTCTGCTCCAAGCCCCTCCTGTCTCCTCCCTGGCTCCTCCCTCCATTGTCTCCTCTCTGGACTCTGTCTACCGGCCCCCGCCCAGACATCCGTCCTCCTCCTGAGCCTCCTCCTTAGTTCCCACATATTTCCCCCCCTCTGTTGTTCTACGGTGCGAGGACACACCTTCCGGAAGGGGTGCGATATGTCAGGGTTCTGGACTATCTGCGTGTGTTTTGCTCCCTGTGACCCAGTTTTTCCTCGTGTCAATTGTGTTAATTTGTTTCCAGCTGTGTCTATTTTGTCCCTCGTTATCCAGTGTTTAAAAGTCCTAGTCTGTTCAGTTTGTGTTTGTCAGGTCTACTCGTTCTCTACGTGTGTTGGCTCAAACTCCTATTGTGGATTATCTCCTGTGTTTCATGATTAAAGACTGTTAAACGTTTCCTCGTGACTCCAACGTCCAACGTGTTCCCTCAACAGCGTAACGTGACAAAAGCTGCTTGATTTGAAAGTGATTTCTTTGAACTGTGCTTCATCCATCGCTACACAATTGACTAGTAATACAACAAAAGTTTGGCAACCGATAATATTTGGCCACAAATCAGTTTTTGTAAGGTTAAAATCATTAAGTGAAGTTTAATGAATGCTTCTCAGTGATTGTTAGTTATTTTGCAAAATACATGAACTATATTAGGTATTCATTATATTTTTATCCTATCGTCTTTATCATTTAATGTATATTTGAATAAATCTGTCATGAAAACAAGTCTTCATTACAACCACTGTTTAAATGTTATACATGTATATTTTGTTTATTTTAACAACAAAGTGAAAACATAAAAGTTGAAACAAAAATATAATTAAAAAGTTAATATAAAAACTGCATTATGTGCAATTGAAATAACTTTTTACGATTTGTTATTTGAGTGTTGTTTGTTAAATAAATTTGAATACTTAATTGACTATTAAACAAACTTTTTTTTCCATTTTCAGATAAATTAAAACTTTAATTTCAGTTTCGGTGTTTCTGTAAAAATTCATTTCGGTGCATCACTACTATTGACAATAGACAATGTAAAGTTTTGAAGATCCTTTTTTAAACCTGTTTAATGGATGTGCTGCTGTGCCACTGAGACCTGCTGGTACTGCACACATTGTCTGAGAAACTGTTTATTTGATTGTTTTTGGATGGATCTAACGGAATGATTCAATCTGGTGGAGTGGTTTAGATAAGAATGATGTGGATTAGTCTGACTGGCAGTGGAGGACTGCCTTGACTAGGTCTGGTTTGGATGAATCTGATCAGATGCGGCTGTTATCTCACCTGTGCCACCTCCTCAAAGTCATCGTGGCGTTTCTGCAGGGCTCTGGCTCTGTGCAGGGATTTTCCCACACCTGTGTGTTTACTGAGGAAAGCCTCTCCATGATTCTCTATCCAGTCAATAACCTGCAACATACAAACACACACAATCCATTCAGAGCATGGGGGAAAAAAACACAACACAGAGCTGAAAGCGAGTCAAGTGAGCTTCTGTTTTCATTAGTCTATTTAATTGATGTGACAAATAGAAAGGCAGTTATTTAGGAAAACACACACACAGGCTAATGCTCAGTGCCTGTGACTGCTCGTATACTCTCATGGGCATATGAAGAGGGAGCGATCAATCAGCATTGGTCTTCTGTCCAAAAGTGATTCAAAGACACTTTATCTTTATCCCTAAGGACAGTGTTTTACCAATAACATTCCTCCAACAACATCCTCTGATTAGACTGACAGAAATGTCACTCAGACAACAAAATCAACATGTAGAGCTCCAGTACTGCTGCCACTCTCAAACTAAACACTGAGAAAAGGTTGAAAATATATAATCAAAGAACAAACTGTTTATTTTCAATGTATTTGTGTATATATATTTATATGCACATAAAAAGAAGACTTAATGGAGTTGTCAGTTTAGATTCATTTACATGTCAACTTTGTCTTTTATATTTCTCCTAAATTTCCTTAAGGTACAGTAACTTGGAGGGGTGAGGTATCTAAGTCACAATATCTAGCTACTGGGGTGCCCCAGGGCTCAGTTCTTGGACCACTTCTCTTCTCTGTCTACATGGCATCACTAGGTTCTGTCATTCAGATGTGTATATATATTTATATGCACATAAAAAGAAGACTTAATGGAGTTGTCAGTTTAGATTCATTTACATGTCAACTTTGTCTTTTATATTTCTCCTAAATTTCCTTAAGGTACAGTAACTTGGAGGGGTGAGGTATCTAAGTCACAATATCTAGCTACTGGGGTGCCCCAGGGCTCAGTTCTTGGACCACTTCTCTTCTCTATCTACATGGCATCACTAGGTTCTGTCGTTCAGAAACATGGCTTTTCATATCATTGCTATGCTAATGACACTTAACTCTACCTCTCATTTCATCCTGATGATCTGACGATAGCTGCTTGCATCTCAGCATGTCTAACAGACATTTCTTGCTGGATGCTTATACAACATTAGGAAGATAAGGCCCTTTTTATCAACTCTTTGTTCAAGCTCTTATTCTGTCCAGGCTAGACTATTGCAATGCTCTCTTGGCAAGTCTTCCAGCCCGTTCTATCAACAAATTCAGAATGCAGCTTACTACCCTTACTACATGTACTTGTCACAGCACTTATATTGTTGCTCTTTTGTTAAATATAAATATTGAAATGAAAGCATAAAATAAAGTTAATTACTGAAACCAATATGTCCCTATAGTTTAATTTATTTAATTTTAGAAACTACCACAAAGCATCTGACCACTTTTTTCCAGTTACAGTCATGGTATCTGTGGTTCTTCTACTACACTTGCATGTTTGCAAGTGATACAATGATAATCAAACATGTACACAATAGTGTCAATTAGTTCTTGTTTCAGCTACATTGATTAAAGCATCTAGTGCATGTTCTAAAACCAGCTTCCTTCTTTCACAGGCATATTAACAGAGGCTGATGAGATAAATATAGCCCTGCGTGACGAGTCCATAACAGGATATGGCTGTTCAAGGCAACGGTCTGGAGTTCACAGATGGCACCCATTACATCAATCAGTCCAAACACCTGTTTGGCCAAATAAATCAACTTATAATTCAATAACAATCAGGCATTTGTGTTCGACTATCAGTCATTGTGACTTGCAAGATTGCTGACTCCAGAAATCGGTGCTGTCTTCATTGAACTATTGATTATGTTTGTAATGGCTGTTTACATAAAGCAAATCAAAATTATCATAATAATCAAGTACAAGAAATAATCAAGGAAAAGACATAATAAACTGAACAGACTGGAGTATTTAGTAAACATTCAGAACTTATACAATTTCTCCTGTTTTAGGGGGCAATGACAAATAAGGATGTCCAAGATGATGATAAGGAAAAAGCTTTGTAAAAAATTGCTTTAAAATTATGGGAGCTTATTTACACAACATAGAACAGGTAGTTGCAACATTTTATCTCTTCTGACTGAATTCTGACTTTTTTCTCACAATTGCAAGTGCATATCTTACAATCAGTGTTGGGGGTAACGCATTACAAGTAACGCGAGTTACGTAATCAGATTACTTTTTTTCAAGTAACTAGTAAAGTAACGCATTACTTTTTAATTTACAAGAGAATATCTGAGTTACTTTTTCAAATAAGTAACGCAAGTTACTTTTTTTTTTTCAAATGTATTGATTGACAGCTCTCCTGTCCCCATGTTGAGAGAAATCAGAAGATGTTACTGTAGTTCTAAAATAGATATGAATATGCATTAATTCATCTCACTCACAAAAAAAAAACACAGATTCAGTATTCCTCAAAATGAATAAAAATAATGCAACTCAGAATATGACGCAAACCTGCAATAATAAAAATTTTAAACAACACAAATATCCTTTATGTATTTAATCCCATTCAACTTTCCCCAACACTGCTTACAATTCCCACTTTTTTTCTCTCACAGTTCTGAGTTTATATCTCACAATTCTAAGTTATAAACCCGTAATTGGGAATTTACATTTCACAGTTCTGACTTCTTTCTCAAGAGTTGCGGGTTTATGTCTCACAGTTGCAAGTTTGCACCCCACAATTTTGACATTTTTCTCAGAATTCTGACATCTTGCAGTTCTGTTATATGTGACCCTGGACCACAAAATTATTTATACATCATCTGAAAGTTGAATGAATAAGCTTCCCATTGATCTATGGTTTGTTAGGATAGGACAACATTTGGTCGAGATACAACTATTTGAAAATCTGGAATCTGAGGGTGCAAAAAAATCTAAATATATTACTAATCAAAAATTAAGTTTTGATATATTTACGGTAGGACATTTACAAAATATCTTCATGGAACATGATCTTTACTTAATATCCTAATGATTTTTGGCATAAAAGAAAAATCTATCATTTTGACCCATACAATGTATTTTTTGGCTATTGCTACAAATATTCCCCAGCGACTTATGACTGGTTTTGTGCTCCAGGGTCACATATCTGGGAATTATTTTTTTCTCAGAATTGTAATGGGGAAAAAAGTCAGATTTGTAAGATATAAACTTAGAATTGTGAGATAAAAGTCACAATTACCTTTTTAATTTTTCATTTCATGTTAGAAACAAGCTTCCATATAAAATGCATGTGTCAAGTTCTTTAAAAAAATGATTAGATTAATATTGATTTAATGACTATAAACTATCAAATTGGTTTAAATATCAAGGATAAATTATGATTTTTTTTAAATGACCTACAATCATAATGACAATAAAAAAATAAGGTCACACTTTATTTTAAGGTCCAATTATCACTATTAACAGACAATTAACTATGAATTTGCCTCAATAAACGTATTAACTTATTAGCTGCTTATTAATAGTTAGTAAGGTAGTTGGTAAGTTTAGGTATTGGGTAGGATTAGGGATATACAGTAGAAATGGTCATGCATAATAAGGCAATAATATGTGCTTTATAAGTACTAATAAACAGCCAATATGCTAGAAATATGCAAGCTAATGAGCAACAAGTTCATAGTGGTCCCTAAAGTGTTACCAAAAGTAAAAATAAAATATTTAATATAAAACATATATTACATAATAGCAATTTCAGATTAGCAGCACGACTCTTCAACTTAATGTATAGTTATACCAACCTGACATTTGTAACTAACTAACTAAATAAATAAATTGATCTATTTAGTTGAAACTAAACAGAAGAAGAAGAAGAAGAAGAAGAAGAAGAAGAAGAAGAAAAAGATGAATAGATTGGACACAAATACCTAATTTACCCTTGGGGTTGCCCTAATAATTGCAATTGAATGTTGTAAATGATGACATTTTCACAAAGAAACTTGTCTGACATATTCGTCTAAAATAAATGTCAAGAAACCATTTTGACCTTTACCAGAAAAACACAGGAAAATTAAAGTATGTGTAAAAAACAGAGACTCTAAGACATATAATGTCAGACTGATACCAATGGAACGGAATCTCATGGGTGTAAAGCAGTCAGTCTCCCACAGTCTGACCCGCTATGACTCACAACCCTCTTTTACTCCAGTTATCATGGTTTCCCAGGTAACCGAGTCAAGAGCACTTGTGTGTTCTGCTGATAACCTCATGACTCACTACTAACCACAACCAATTCACCACTAACCCCAGAAAGAAGCAGAGAAAACACAGAAGAACCGCTCTGATCTTATCAAAACGGGCATCTGACTGCCTCAGACTGAGGCGCAGATCATAGAAAGAGCTCTAGGGAACAGTGTGTTGAATGCACAAGAGTGTTTTTAAAGAAACAGCTCATCCAGGAATGAGCATTCCTCTTAAAAGAATTTAAAAACCAATGTTTAGCAGAATGTTGACTCTCAAGCTCTAACAAAAGAACATTTTCAGGATGCACATTCTCATTTTTGTGGTGAACTATTCCTTTAACTGCAACTAGTAGCATTTGTACACAAACAGGACTTGTATGTGTACGAGTGTGGGAGGTCTGTTCATTTACTCTAAATAACTCAACCTACTCATTACCTGAATTTAACTGCACACTTCAAGACATCTGGCTACCTCTCCGCCTCCATTACTCAAGAATTGCAAACATTTCAGGGTGAGGCAAACTAACATCACCAAATATGGGTAATAATAACAATCTTTCTCTCAGAAAACATCCAGTATGCTGATATCTCATTCAAATCAATGATCCAGGTTTATCAGAGCCGTATGTTTGTGTTTAAAGTGTTTAGCGTGTTTCACCTGATCAGTGTTTGAAGGGTGAAATCTAACTCCACCTATCACCAATCAATACATATCAGAAAAATCTGATGCTTTAACCAATCAGCAGGACAGATCAACTTTAAACCTTCATCGAATGCGATAGAAAAATTTAATTATTTCCTTGATAAATCTACAAAGCAGTGGGTGAACAGATGTGAAACACAGTCCATCACCTGGAATACAATAAGTTTGATATCATCATTACCAACTGTGTCTGAATGTGTGCAGAAACATGTACAAAAACATGTATATTATCTTATATCCATGGGTTCTGTTGAAATAAAAAGATAGGGTTTTCTAAAGAACTACAGAATAAAAAGCGTTTTTTTTATATAAAAACTGAAATCTGCTTTACATCATAAATGTTTTACAATAATGTTTTAAATAAATATGTGTCAGTAATATTTTTATTATGCAGGAACTGGAAACAATATACTTTAAAATATATAAAAACTGAAATCTGCTTTACATCATAAATGTTTTACAATAATGTTTTAAATAAATATGTGTCGGTAATATTTTTATTATGCAGGAACTGGAAACAATATACTTTAAAATAATATACTTAAGTTCGAAATGAATGTAATATTTTTGGACACATAATTGGATGTTCGTTGCAATTAAATGAAAATGTATTATAGGTTAAATTTATATTAAATGCAATTAGCTGAATTTTAGAGTGCTTTTTCAACCAACTTAAGTAGGATTTAAGTACATCTTTATAAATAATTTCATAATTACTACTATTATCTCTGAAATATGGTTAAAGTGTACTGCCGCATGTACTGACAAGCATTTAACTAAAGATATTTAAAGCCAAATTAACTAAAACATACTTTGTCATTTCTATTGAAATGTTTTTGTCTTGTATTCAAATATATTTGTAATTGCACATTAGTAAATTTGAAGTTGCAGTTTAGTACATTTGAAATATATTTACTTTCAATACATTACTGAATCAAAATAAGTGCTTCTTTAAAGCACAACAGAAGATTATTTAAACATAATGAAAAAGTAAAACCTTTAATTTAAGATTATTACAAAGTGCATGTTTAAAAGTGTGTTAAGAAACAGTCGTGAAAGTGTGCTCTCTTTAAGTGCACTTAAGAATTTGTTCCCCCCTCAAATATATGCTTTTAAAATTTTAAGTACACTACAAGTGCTTAAAGTTTATCGCTCTGGAGTCAGAAAGTTCAGAAGAGAGAATAGAGAGGACTAAAAGCCAACCAATACAGTGCTCATAATGACTGAAACTGATACAGGAGTGCAGTAATGTCCGTTTTACGGTCAGTGTAATGAAGGGTATCATCTGTGCTGCTCTCTGCCCTGCATTTGGCCTGTGGCTGGCCTGAATATGGCCCCTGTTTGGGCTGGGGTTGGCCTCATTGGCTCTTTAGCTCTTTGGTTCTGGTTCAGATCTTGATTTGGCCTGATAAACCCTGAGCTGAATCCAGGCCCAGAGCTGCCACAGACCCGCTGAAAGAGGCTAATGGAGAGATATTAACTGCTCCCCTGGGCAAATATCCAACACTGAACATAGTCGAAGAAAAAATACACGCGGTGTATAAAAATGTACAACTCCAAATTTATGGTGAAGTGTTGACAAATTTCCTCATTCACCATTCTGCACTTTAAAATTATGGATGAACTTCTGCACATCTAAGAAAAAAAAAAAAAAAAAAAACATGAAAACCATTTTTTATTCATTAAAGGAGACATATTATGCCCCTTTTTAAAATATGTAAGTCTCGGGTGTTCGCAGTGAGGCATGTCTGTGCAGTTTCAGCTTAAAATACCCCACAGATAATTTATTAGATGATCATTTTGAAAAATTGCTGTTTTCGTGCATGTCTCTTTAAATGTAAATGAGCTGCTGTTCAATGATGGCTGTGCCTTTACAGCTCGTACCTCAGATACTCTGCTAAAAAAAACATCTGTTTGGTTTTGATTACCATGTCTATCATGCTGAAATCATGCGTTTTAAACCATATACGGTCTTCTGAGCGCACACATCCGAAGCACACACACAGAAAGTGGCTGTCACATGGCATGTGAGTACTAAACTAAGTTCTCTTTCATATCTTATTGTGCTTAAACTGTCAAAAACACACAAGTTACAAAAACAGTCAGTTATGTCTGTGAAGGTAAACAGCTGGGAAAGAAATTGCACATTTTTTTTTTCACATTTTCTTGGGTTGGTAGATGCACCGGGGACCCGATTATATCATTTAAACACGGGAAAAAGTCAGATTTTCATGATGTGTCACCTTTAAAGTACTGGGGTGGAACCATGGTAAAGTTATGGCATCAGATGATAATACCATGGTATATTGATACAGTATATCACAGCATTTTACCATATTTACAGTATGTGGCTTAGTGTTTACTGTACATTGCAATGCAAAACTGCTGTATCTAAGTTCCAAGTTAGTGAGAGAGTCTAGACATATTTGAAAATGCATCTACCTGTTGAACGTCCTGC
>NW_015549571.1:2089461-2092885 GCF_001515605.1 Sinocyclocheilus anshuiensis
TGAAAGACACAGAGCTGCAGCCTCTGATGCAGACGGACTTTACGGTGCTGCCAGATGCTCTCCAGACGTCTCTGGTGATGCAGGACCTCATGGACCACGTCCAGAATACAGTGCACAGCTTTAGAGTAGTTAGCAGTTGCAGTCAGAGACTCTGAGTTAACGGGACTTAACGGCCGCTGAAGAACGTCCAGCAAAGCCTTCCCATCCTGGCTCACCTGCAGAGAGAGAACGAAATGAGAACTATTAATCAGCAGGGATGCGTTAATCTGAGCAAAAGTGATAGTAAAGTCAATCATAATTGTTATAATTGCAGATTATTTCTATTGCAAATGCATGTTGTTATTTTGAACTTTCTAATCTTCGAAGAATCCTGAAAACATGGTTTCCACAAAATATTTTGAATTGTAAAAACATTTCACAATATTTAATGTATTTTTGTTCAAATAAATGCAGCTTTGGTGGGCATAAGAGACTTGTTTTAAAAGCATTTAAAAAATCTTACCGACCCTAACCTTTTGAATTGTAGTGTATTTGTCTTAAGCGGCTTACAAGATCTTTATAGTCATTTTGACCAAACAGAAATGGTACCAAATTATTATTATTATTATTTTAGATTTGTGTGTGTAAAATAATTTAATTTCACAACAAACTTCATTTTTATAGGTCAGAGACGCTCAGCACTAGAATCAATGTTTGTTGTTTTCTATCCACAGCCAAATATGGATAAATGCTGTCTCCTGTTGTCTGTATGTGTGTGTGTGTGTGTGTGTGTGTGTGTGTGTGTGTGTGTGTGTGTGTTTTTCAGTGTGTGTGTGTGTGTGTGTGTGTGTGTGTGTGTGTGTGTGTGTGTGTGTGTGTGTTTTTCACATATTCAAAGACTGCTTTCTAATACAACGGCATTTTAGTGCCACGGTAAAAAAAAAAACTAAACAAAAATTCTAAGGTTATGAGATTAAAGTCATAATATTTTGAGAAAAAAGTCCAAATTACGAGAATAAAGTCATAGCAATACGATACTTTATTCTCGTAATTTCGACTTTATTCTCGAAATATTTCAACTTTATTCTGGTAAATTTGACTTTATTCTCTAAATATTTTTTTATTTTATTCTTTTAATTTTGACTTTATTTTTTAAATATTACATTTAAATATAAATAATTTTAAATATTATTTAAAATATATAATCTTGCAATGTTAGATCTTTTTAATGTGGCACTAAAACGCTGTCATTTTCTAAATAAATATAAACAATTAAAATTAAATTAAATTTCAACAGTTCATTTCAATCATCTTTTCGTTACTGAAGGTGTTAGTGCTTAATGAGATAAACATAACTACCAAAGTGATAAACATAACTACCCAAGTACTACTTGTGTTTGTGATCTTAACAACAAAAATTATTTATAAGCATGCAACTCACTCAGCATTGCTCATTGCCATTTGTTGGAAACTGAGATACCAGCAGAAACCCAGTGCATATTTGATTGAGTGAAACTAACCTTAATGTTGTATTGTGTACTTGTTGTATTGTGTACTGAGCTCAATATGACAACGTGACAGTGAATGATGCTATGTTTTAAATGAGATCTACAACAGAACACATTCTCTAATGTCAGATCAATAAACAGAGTCATGGGTAAACGATTGAGGACTTGGAAACACAAGGATGAACATTCAATCATGCACAGGACAGTCTGTTTGAGGGGTGGAGGTCTGTGAACTCACGTAGTACAACAACATCATGGCATTGTTTTCCTGTTGTGTCTTCAGATTAATTAGGGCTGGTTCACTAATTTATTTTAGTTCCAACAACATTAGTACAGCTGTAGGCTGATTATGTAACATAAGCACAGAGACTTTCCATCATGACTGAACAGTTTTAGACACGACCGACACCTGAGTGATTGTGATGTATGTTGATGAAAATACTTAAAATATAACTAAATACTTAAAATAAAACATAAAAATAAATAAAATCTAAAAAAGTATAGCATAGCCAATGATACAATACATTAAAGTTACATATGAAGCAGCTACCGATGTGATGCGATTCCCTATTACGATGCAGTGCGATCCGATTTCGATTCGATTCAACACAATGCGATTTAATGCAATATGATGCAATTGAAAGAAAATGATGCTATGCAATTCAAAATGGTACAGATACTGTAGTTCGCTTTTATTTCTTTGGTTTAGACAGACAGCCATGTTAATCTATATTCTATGTGACTCTCAGTTTAGAGAGGAGAAATCAATCTACTTATAAAATATTGGACACCAAAATTATTGTGTATTTATATTGCATCTACTAATAATTATGTATACATAAATAATTTTTACCGATGCAAATATGTTAGAAATGATGCATTGCGATACAAATGTCAACTTGTATTCAATGCACATTTTAAATTGATGCATCGCATCGTTAATGCTGATGCGCCAACGCAAATAGGTGAATCTTACCTTCCCTAATATATATATATATATATATTAACAAAAATTATATTATATCAATGATATGAAACGCCAATTTGAAAGGACAGTTAAAAGGATAGTTCACCCAAAAATTAATATTCTGTCATTAATTACTCACCCTCGTGTCGTTTCAAACCTGTAAGACCTTCGTTCATCTTCAGAACACAATATTTTTGATGAATTCCGAGAGCTCTCTGACCCTCCCCATAGACAGCAAGCATACTACCACAATCAAGGTCCAGAAACATAGCAAGGACATCAGTAAAATAATCGATGTGACATCAGGGGTTCAACCATAATTTGTACGAAGCTACGAGAATAGCTTTCGTGTGCAAAGAAAACAAAAATAACATAATTTATTCAGCAATTCTTCTCCTCCCTGGCACCATTTTGGAGAGTATCCACTGAACATAAACTGTGTATGCTGTTCTGTGTCAGTTGCGCCATGCGGATACGTTGTCTACGTTGTTTACGCTTTGATCTGAACGAAAACAATGCATCCACGTACATACGTTGTTTACGTATGTGATACTCTCCAAAATGGTGCTACAGGGTGACGCAGAGGAGACAAATTGTTGAATAAAGTCTTTTTTTTTTTTCTTTGTGCAAAAAAAGCATTCTCGCAAATGCTTCGTAAAATTATGGTTGAACCACTAATGTCACATGGATTATTTTACTGATGTCTTTGCTATGTTTCTGGACCTTGATTGTGGTAGTATGCTTGCCTTCTATGGGAGGGTCAGAGAGCTGACGGGATGCATCAAAAAGATATTGTGTTCCGAAGATGAATAGAGGTCTTACAGGTTTGAAACGACACGAGGGTGAGTAATTTTCATTTTTGAGTGAAATATCACTTTAACTGTCCTTTCAAATTGGTGTTGTTTTAAAGGGGTAATATGATGCGATTTCAATTTTTCCTTTCTCTTTGGAGTGTTACAAGCTCTTGGTG